>NW_027507786.1:0-90000 GCF_037356315.1 Lithobates pipiens
TACATGGAATGGATGAAGAATACCATACATGGAATGGATGAAGAGTACGATACATGGAATGGATGAAGAATACCATACACTGAATGGATGAAGAATACCATACATGGAATGGATGAAGAGTACAATACATGGAATGGATTAAGAGTACAATACATGGAATGGATTAAGAGTACAATACATGCACAGTCGTCTTTAATGCAGAGCAAAAGGGGCATCTGCCCAGAGCCCTGTGATTGTTGGGGAGCCCTGGGCCCCATGCTGCCCCCCCGCCTTGAGTCCTGTGCTGCCAGCCAGAGTTCGGCCACTTCCAGTGCTGCCATGCTGGTCGCATGCGGGCCGCTCGCCTACTGTCACTTGTAAATACAGGAGCACTTCTTCTATATTTGCAAGTGACAGAGCTCCTCTCCCAGGGGGTGCCGAGATCCCTCGGGTATTCACTGATATCTGAGAGCAGAGGAGGAAGAGGGCGTGGAATCTTCACAGGGAAACTGCTTCAGAAACCTGCAGGCTACATGGACATGCTGTGAGTATGATTTGTGACAGAGGAAAACTGTGTACTGGAATCAGAAATGGGGTGGGAGGAGATGCTTGTACTTACCAATCAGTGAGTGGTAATGATGTTCTGTAGCCACTAGCAACCAAATTAGTGAGTGATAAGGATATGTGCAGTAACCTCTAGCAGCCAATTAGCAAGCAGAAATTATGTGCTGTAACCTCTAGCAAGCAATCAGCAAGCAGAAATTATGTGCTGTAAACTCTAGCAACTATTTAGTGAGCAATAATGATGTGCTGTGACCTCTAGCAACCAGTCAGTGAGTGGTAATGATATGCTGTAACCTCTGGCAACCAATCGCAGTCGCTACCTGATCTGCTGCATTAGACACATTATGAATCTAGCTGCTAATTACTGTAGGTCTCAGAGTGGGGGGGGGTCCAAGAAAATGTTTGCCCAGGGTCCAATCAATATTAAAGATGGCCCTGAATACATGGAATGGATGAGGAGTACAATACATGAAATGGATGAGGAGTACAATACATGGAACGCATGAAGAGTACAATATATGGAACGCATGAAGAGTACAATACATGGAACGCAAGAAGAGTACAATACATGGAACGCAAGAAGAGTACAATACATGGAACGCAAGAAGAGTACAATACATGGAACGCATAAAGAGTACAATACATGGAACGCATAAAGAGTACAATACATGGAACGCATAAAGAGTACAATACATGGAACGGATGAAGAGTACAATACATGGAACGGATGAAGAGTACAATACATGGAACGGATGAAGAGTACAATACATGGAACGAATGAAGAGTACAATACATGGAACGAATGAAGAGTACAATACATGGAACGGACGAAAAGTACAATACATGGAACGGACGAAGAGTACAATACATGGAACGGAAGAAGAGTACAATACATGGAACGGACGAAGAGTACAATACATGGAACGGACGAAGAGTACAATACATGGAACGGACGAAGAGTACAATACATGGAACGGACGAAGAGTACAATACATGGAACGGACGAAGAGTACAATACATGGAACGGACGAAGAGTACAATACATGGAACGGACGAAGAGTACAATACATGGAACGGACGAAGAGTACAATACATGGAACGGACGAAGAGTACAATACATGGAATGGACTAAGAGTACAATACATGGAATGGACTAAGAGTACAATACATGGAATGGACTAAGAGTACAATACATGGAACGGGCGAAGAGTACAATACATGGAACGGACGAAGAGTACAATACATGGAACGGACTAAGAGTACAATACATGGAACGGACTAAGAGTACAATACATGGAACGGACTAAGAGTACAATACATGGAACAGACGAAGAGTACAATACATGGAACGGACGAAGAGTACAATACATGGAATGGACGAAGAGTACAATACATGGAACGGACGAAGAGTACAATACATGGAATGGACGAAGAGTACAATACATGGAACGGACGAAGAGTACAATACATGGAACGGACGAAGAGTACAATACATGGAACGGACGAAGAGTACAATACATGTACAGTGGATAAAAAATACAGTGTGTGTTTATGTTAAATAAATGGTCTCCAGCAACTGGTTTGAACAACAATTGCTATGGTAGGTATTTAGACGTATATCAGTTGGCGTGTTTGTGAATTGTTTAGAGGGTAAAGCAGCTATATAGCAAGAATTGAAGTCACCAATATAACCAGTGGCTGGCTAGGCAGAAAATACAGCTAAAAGGGAAGTAGTGACCATTAGAGTCATGTAGTTTTTTTTTTCGTTTTATTTGGGGGGGGGGGGGCTGGGTCAATGCCATTTTCTTTGACAACCTCCCCTCTGGCCACTGTAGAGTTAACACTCACCTATCATTCTGAAAACTGCACTGAAGTGTTCGAGTCACTTGTCCTCCAGGAGTGGAATTAAGTGGAGAAACATTTTGCCATTTGATATAAAAATAGAAAGGACTTTGTTACTATGGCAATTTATGTAGCACGCAAAACAAATCCACTGCAGCGGGCCGCGCGGCCTCTCAGCAAGACTTAATTGGTATTGTGCAATCAGACAGCAGAAAAGCCACACAAATATTCCTGCGAACGGTGGCGTTTTAGAGGGTCGGCGGGAGGGAAAAGGCTGGATTATAGGAAAGGAAGTTAAAGAACGAATACAAAAAATGTTAACAAAATAAAAATTCAAAGAAAGTATCAATTGTATTAAAAGTAGTAAACATATTTGTTTAAATGAGATATTAATACAAAGCCACCCTTGAACTAAAATGTAGATAGATAACTATATTGCAACACCGTGAATGATCCTCAACTCAACCCGCCCGCAACTCAACCCGCCCGCAACTCAACCCGCCCGCAACTCAACCCGCCCTCAACTCAACCCGCCCTCAACTCAACCCGCCCTCAACTCAACCCGCCCTCAACTCAACCCGCCCTCAACTCAGCATCAAAATTAGGTTTACAACATTGTATCTTCAGCAAGGAGCATTAAACGTTGCCTAGCAACATTCAACCCACCTGGGGGGTCATCAATACACAACTCTGGGTGTGCATCATTACATCGGCCATAGAAAAATTGCATCCAGGAGCACTCCAAGCAACTTCTAGACCATAGAGGGTGCGTGGTAAAGACCAAGATATGGTGCTCCATATAGATCACATTAGCGATACAATTACCAGTACACCGTGATGTCCGATAATTTGATTATCACACGAGAGCCTTGGCCACAGGTATCTGGTTTCTTGGCAACATTATGCTTATTCAATGCCTATGCCCCATAGGTGATCATTTTGAGTTTTGGATATGGTGCAATTCCCCCAATCCTGGTGGTTTCTCAGCCTTTGTGCACACCCCTCCATCCCACTACCATGGCCGCGGTACAATCTTTGCTTCATTTGCAACTTTGGAACCCTAGTATTCTGTGGCTTCAGGTTTAAAAGGAGTATCAGAGCTGCATTACCCACTCAACAGAATGTTATCGGGGTCTGCCTAGGAGGCTGCAACTGGATATTTTAGACCCGCACACACACATACTAGTTACTAGGGTTAATTTAAATAAAATCCAATACACCTACCAGCATGTCTTTGGAATTTTGTGAGAAACTGGAGTACAAGACTGAAACTCAATGCAATCACGAGGAGAATGTGCAAACTCAATGCAGATAGTGTCCTGGCCATGAAATTGAACAAAGGACCCAAGTGTTATAAGATGTAAGTGCTAACCACCAAGTCATTGTGCTGCCCAGTGGTGCTTTATTATAGTGGTTTGCTGGTAATAATTATACTGGGCCTGTATATACATCACCCGAGGCTAGAAGAACAACACTGCAGAGAATGGCACCAATGTCAGAACCAGTTCCCTTCTCTGTAGCTTTGAGGTCCATTGGCCAATCATCACTGGTGGAGAAGAAAATGAATGGCCACAGGTCAACACATGGCTGGCCAGAAGACAGCTGGGAAACAGGTATGTATGCTAGGAATTTTTTAAACTACCGAATGGTGGTGGCTTCTGGAGAAAAAGGGGCCTGTGGATGGGAGTTTTCTAAATGGTGATTTGGGCATTAAGATGTTGGCTTTTTAAGTTCATTGCACTGCAGGTCTTTTCTTGGGATTTTGTCTACACACACACACAAATATATGTCTGTGTTAGATCCTATGCATTGGGAGGAATATGGGGCTCGCTTGCTCAATAAAACTAGATTTTAACGCCCTTCAAAAGTAGACTTTGAAAGCGTCTCAGAAAACACCATTTGTTGGGGCATCTCCATGTGCCACAAAAACCTCTGACTGATCAGGGATACAGTCGATGGATTTGATCTGGATTAGCCAGAAAGAGTGACATCACTGTCGGACAGAGTCTAGTAGGACAGTAGGACGAAGTGTCGGCAATAGTGATGCAGGAGAGTGGTATAAATTTCCACAGGGGGAGACCAGAGATGGAATGTACCAAGGGCAGTATTCTGTCATTTCCAAACACCAGGTTGATATGGGAGAGGTTACTTCTAACCGGTACCGACCAGGAGTATATTCTAGTTTGAGGAAATTTAAAATCCAGAGATCAGACCACCCTACTTCAGCAAGAACACATGTAAAAGTGCTTGAACTGAAAACATGGGAGTGAAAGGGGTCCCCATATCTGTCTAGAACCGGCTTAGACAACATATTAAATTCTCCCATGAATCAGGGTAATGGGCTACAAATGCCGCAACCTCTTGCAACACAGACAGAATGGCAGATGGAGGGTTGTAAATGCCTAGGATCACAGTTGGCATAGAATAAAGCTTAGCATAGATGACAATGTATCTACCCTTTGAGTCAACCTTAAATTGGACACAATCCCAAGGTACTCTATGATGCACCATCAGAGACCCCCTCTCAGAAAACGAGGTATGGCATAAGTGGGAGGACCACTGGACCCATGGTTTTTGTAAATAATCTAGGTACTCTTTGGTAAGGTGGGTTTCTTGTAAACATATGTGCTCAATACCCGAATGCATTATACCTTATCCTGACACTAGCCTCTTTACCATAAACTTTAACAGTGTGAGAGGAATTTGTCACATTAGCGTAATACTGGTTCTGGGTACTCACCTCCATATATTCTCCTGGAACCCTTCAATATTTTAATCTCCCCTTTCCCATAATCTTTGGAGATACATGGGAGTTGTTTGCCTTTATAACCACACTGTATGGCGCTACAACGAGAATGTAATTGATGGGTTGTAGGCTGAGGTGTGGATGATCATTAGAGGTTTACATGATCACAATATTGTTTATGACATTTTAATAACAGTATTGATCGTGTAATATATGATCCCTGAACCTGAAAGTCCCACATGATTTATTTTTTATTTTTTGATTATTTGGCAAATTAGCGAGAATCTTGTGTATTCCTTGACACTGGCCTACCCCCTTCACCCTCTCATGTGAGACTGCTAATGAAGCGGATGGACAAACAGTGAGGCTTAGTGGTGGGAGGAAGGGCAAGGCCTGTGACTAAAGTTTCACTCATTAGAGGGTATTCTTGTTCTTTGTCCATGTATTTTTAGGGATTTTGGCTGCCCATTAGCACCATATTCTACTTCAATGGAGCCTGTGACTATGCAACCTGGCTACTGTTAAGCGCCGTACAAACGATCAGAAATTCCGCCAGAAAAAGTCCAATGAGAGCCTTTGGTCGGAAAATGCGATCGTGTGTATGCTCCATTGGACTTTTGCTGGCGGAATTTCAGCCAGCAAAAGATTGAGAGCAGGTTCTCTATTTTTCGGTCGGAAAAAGTTCAGATCGTCTGTACAAATTCCGACGTGCAAAATTCCTACGCATGCACGGAAACAATTCGACGCATGCTCGGAAGCATTGAACTTCATTTTCTCGGCTCGTCGTAGTGTTGTACCTCACCGCATTCTTGATGGATGAAAGTTCAGCAAACTTTTGTGTGACCGTGTGCATGCAAGCCAAACTTGTTTTTTCCGACGGAAAATTTGCTCATATGTACGGGGCATAAGAACACCACGCTGTTCCCCGACCTTACTTTTTTTTCACTGAAGTTTAGCAGAACAGATAGCTCAAGAACCTGTATCATCCTGTATAACAGTAGTTTCCAAACTGCGGCCCTTTGCTAGCCTTTATCCGGCCCTCGGGGCATTATTCTTCCCAATGATATGAGGCACTATTCTTCCCACTGACACCAACAGTGAGGCACTATTCCTTCTACTAATACCAGTGGTGGGGCATTATTCTTTCCACTAATACCAATGAGGGTCATTACTCCCCCTCCTATGGACCACCAACCCTGAGGCAATGTTTATTTTCACCGATGCTGGGCCAGAGACATTTTCTAGCCACACTGGCCACAATAAGCCCCCTCTAAAGTCTGCAGGACCCTAAACTGGCCTTTTGTTTTAAAAGTTTGGAGACCCCTGCTTTAGAAGGATGATGAAGGAGTATCACCACACTGCTGCAATCCTACCCTCGGCAAGCTCCCAGTGTTGGACTGACAACTCTGAGATGCAGTAGATGCCTGTATGCCATTCCTACTATGCAGGGAAATACAGAAACCTGATAACCATTGAATTATACATTACATTTTTTATTTTATTTTTATGAATCCATACAAGGACTAAATGAGGGAAGGAGGCTTTTATATCGTTCTGGAGTTCAGCTCTCATGTAGGCTTACCCAAAACTCATATTGTGCATGTAACATACATTAATATACTCATTCTACATCCACACCTGACACAACAGAGTTTTTGAAGCCCCCAGAGCCAAAGAGCTGTTCTGAGGCCCATAGTGAGTATCAGGCAAGTCCCTTGGATTACAGATGGATCTTCTCATATGCACTCCCCATTCTCTGCCAACAAAAATACTCTCTGTTGTGTTTCCATAAAATATGTACAGAGTGGTTTTCCCATGACCTAGACGTCAGATATGTATAACACTGAAGTTACTCCAGCCAATGAAAACACCCTCCTCAAGGTGTCCCATGTTTGGGGTAACAGAAGGTGAGGGCAAGCCCTACATTGCTCAGTTCTTTGCGATATTTAGGATGTATTGTTTCCATATGCATTGGGCACATAGAATTTTTGTTGCTGTCCAGTATGTACCTAAAACACCAAGGTCCTCCATAGTTTTGTGCCCACTTCGCTTAGTGCTTTGGCGAAGAAGTAGAACAGCTCTCCAACCTTCTGTGCTCATCAGATTTTTGGCCGATGGCAGCTCGGTGCTCACCAGTCTTGTGGCTGATGTCAGTCAAATCCTGACTGCTTATCAGACTTGTGACCAATGTTGCCCATCGGACTTGTGGCAGACATCACTCCAGTCCTTAGTGCTTGTCAGATTTGTGACCAATGTCAAATAAATCCTGGGTGCTGATCAAACGTGTGGCCAATGTTGGTCCAATCATCAGTGTTCATCAGACTTGTGGACAATTTGGTCCAATCATCAGTGCTTACGAGACGTATGATCAATGTCGATCAAATCTTGGGGGCTGATCGTACTTGTAGCCAATGTTGGTCCAATCATCAGTGTTCATCAGACTTGTGGTCAATATGGTTCCATCATCAGTGCCTATCAGACCTGTGGCCAATGTCAGTCCAGTCCTCAGAGTTTGTCAGACTTGTGACCAATGGCTGTCAATTCCTTTGTACTTATCAAACTTGTGGCCAATGTTAGTCCAATCATCAGTGCTTGTAACAAAATTGGAAATTGTTAAGAGTTCTAGATACAACTTTATTACAATAAAAGTAAGCAGGACAATCCAAAAAGTAGCCAGTGTTTTTTTGGACTGTTAACCAGGGCTGGACTTACCATTGGGCTTGACTGGGCTCAAGTCCATGGGCCCCACCCAATAGGGGGCCCCGCCCAGATACATAGCCAAGTGTACTCGGCTCGGCTCCACTCACAGTCACGCCCAGTCCCGCCCTATGATGGACATAATACAGGGACTGGGCGCGACTGTAGCTGAGCCAAGTACACTCGGTTACTCTCGGCTCCGCTCTGGACTGCGAGAGGACCCGAGAGCCACCAAGAGGACCCGAGAACCGCCGAGATATACAGGACTCTGTATCTCGGTGCCGCCATTTTTAAACTTCAAGACTGCAATGACAAGGCTGAAAATGACACTGGGGCAAGGCTGCAGATGGATGGGCAAGGCTGCAGATGGACACTGATAAGGCTGCATTGATGGGCATTTAAATGTAAGTTTTTTGCTTAAACTTCCCTCCTAAAAGTTTTTTTTTCCTTAAAATTCCCTCCTAAACTTGGGGTATGTGTTATATGCCGGTGAATGTTATACGCCGATAAATATGGTAATGTATAGAAGGTAGGGCCCGAAAGTGACTCAAGCCCAGGGGCTCCCATCACCCTAAGTCTTGCCCTGCTGTTAACAGTGGGGTAACAATCTATAGCGAGGATCCAATCTAGACAGGTAAAATCCTGTCTGGTATATAGAACTCAACAAAGTAACCCGGTGGTGTCCTTGGAACAGATACAGACACTATAGCCAAAGATGGGAGAACAACCCAGAGTAGTTCCAAAGAGAGGACATTTTATTATGAATGGTGGAGGCCATTTTGTTTTTAGGTTTATTGTACATGATTTATTGTTTTTTGAAGGTAAGACTGCTGTTTGTCCACTCTTTGGATCTACTCTAGTGGGTTGTTCTCCCATCTTTGGCACCTGAATTTGCATTTTTGCAGCATTACAAGACAAATTAAGGAGACCATGGAGATCCTCTGGGTTGTAGAAGCCCAGGAACCAGATCATCTACATCAACATCAATACCTAGAGATAGCAATACTAACAAGATAACCTTACGGGTTCAGCACTATTTTTCCAATTTCCCCAACAATTATCAGTGCTCATCATACTTGTGTCCAGACCAGTTTCTAGATGGATGAGGTGGAGATTGTGGCGTCACCTCCACCTCGCCTCTTCAAAGAGCACTTTGCATTCGTTTTGAAAATGCAAAGTGTTCTCTGAATGGTTTCTGTGCCGAGTGGGTGACCTCCTGTGTTCAGTGTGCAGCAGGGCAGATGCTTGGCATGGGGCCCAGAAGATAGCAGCAAATCGCTGTAGTAGTAGTAGTGCCTGCTACAGTGATTTCCAGCTTCCATAGGGATCCCATAGGTATGGTATTTGCATACTTAGATTGATTCAAGGTTGAATCAGTGATGGCGAACCTTGGCATCCCAGAAGTTTTGGAACTACATTCATGGGAAATATAGTTCCAAAACACCTGGGGAGCCAAGGTTTGCCATCACTGCCTTAAAGTAATACTAAAGGCTCCTTTTTATTTTTTTTTTAAATAACAAACATGTTATACTTAATTGCTCTGTGAAATGGTTTTGCACAAAGCAGCCCCGATCCTCTTCTTTTTGGGTCTGCCACCAGTAGTCCAGTCACACACAGAGCGTGGCTTGGCCCCACCCCCGCTCTCTCCTCATTGGCTCACTGGCTGTGATTGACAGCATCGGTCGCCAATGGCTCCTGCTGCTGTTTGAGCCAATGAGAGAGCCATTGCTCTCAGGCACATCGCTGGATCAAGATGGGGCGAGGGGCGGGGGGGGGGGGGGGGTTCTGCACCCAGGTGTTTTTTTTACCCGAATGCATAGAATGCATTAAGGTAAAAAAAAAAAAAACTTCTGCCTTTAGAACCACTTTAAATCCAGCTTTAAGGATGACTCCCATAAGTTCAATGCTTGAATATTTTCACATGCCACATATTTTTCTACCAGTTGTGTTCCTCTGAGTTTATCATCTGTCTGTGTGTTTATAGTAGAAATACAAATGTTTTTTCAGCCTGATCTCCTCTGTACTGAATTGCCCTTGTACCTCAGAGGGGTCTGATGGTTCCTAAAAGACATCTGCGGGTGTCTCTCTGTCCCCTGCAGCACATGGGAGCCAGATGTCCAACTGCAAGCCTGTACCTTGCTGGGCAAGGGCAGGGAGGGGCGAGCCAAGCTGTCCAGCAGCCTCCGATAGCAGCACAAATGGCAGGACAGACAGACAGCGCTGTGCCCTAAGGACACAGAGTCAAAGTTCAGCCCCTGACAGTGGGAGGGGAAGACTGCAGAGGAAGCCGCAGTGTAACCTCTCATTTTATCAGTGTCATATTTCCCTGTGAGAAAATCTGCAGCACATGTCAGGGGTCAATATCACCAATTCGGTCAAACTTAATATCTGAATATTGGATAAGGCTTATTGAGACTCTTAAAGGGGCACTCCAGTGAATCGTAAACATTTTGCATTTAAACTCCTTTAGGGGGCAGTGTACCTGCATTGTAGGGCTATCATTTTATCTATTTCCTGGCTTGCTTGCCATTATAATTTTCTTTAAAGTGGTTGTAAACCCTTTCACACCACTGTTACCTACAGGTAAGCTTTACCTGTAAGTACCGTTAATATCTCCTAAACTTGCACCGTTTAGGAGATATTCACTGTATCAGCATGTGCCAACGTCATCGGCACATGTGCACTGAACTGGCTTGTGCCATTTCTTCAAGCTGCTGTGCCGTTACCGGCGGCTCCCGCACACATGCGCGGGAGTGACGTCATCATGGCTCCGGCCAATCACAGCAGCGGAGCCCACGATACCCAGAAATAACTCTGGGAGACATGCCGTCAGCCACAACGGTGTGCCGGAACCGCTGCGGGGGCCTCAACCTAAGGTAAGTAATTCTGCTATATTGCTAGGCATATAGCAGAATTATGCCCATAATTAGGCTCATTATGCCTTTGTCTTGCAGGTTTTTTTTTGGGGGGGGGGGATTTCTGTGGGTTCACAACCACTTTAATTGGACCCAACATCAGATCATTTTTGTTCATGTTAAAGCTGAACTCTGGAGAACTGAAAAGAATAGGACTGCATTGGAGCTCCCCCAGGACTGCAAGAACTAAAGGGTCATTAACAGTAAAATCAGTCTGTATATGCAGTAAAGCATGCTTGTTATACTCACCGTGGAACCTAAGGCTGTTTGATCCAGTCTACTCTAATCCTCACCTTCTTCCACTGTCCCCAATCCATCTCCTGATAGAACAGAGCCTTAGGAGGCACTCTGCACATGCTCAGTTTGGTGCGTATTGCTCTGGCAGGTGTTTTCAGCGCGGTTTTGGCGCATAATAAGATTTGTTTATTTCTGTCACTTTGTAGATAAGTAAAAGTGTCTCTCGCGCTACTAATGCCGCGTACACACGATCAGATTGTCCGGCGTACTTAGTCCGCCGAAATGCATTTCAGCTGACAATTCGATCGTGTGTGGGCTTCAGCTGACTTTTCCACCGTGAAGTCCGGCGGACTAAGTATTTTTGCACTCCAATCTTCCCGTCGGACTTGGGTTTCAGCGGACAATACGTTCGTCAGTATGCTAGTACGGCGGACTAATAATGACGCATGCTCAGAAGCAAGTAGGGAAAAAGGAAGCTATTGGCTACTGGCTATTGAACTTCCTTTTTACTAGTCCCGTCGTACGTGCTGTACGTCATCGCGCTAGCAAACGCCGGACTTTCTGTGTGTCCGTGTGTGGCCAAGTCCGTTCGGTAGAAAGTCCGCCGGACTATCCGCCGGATTGTTTGCCGGACTAAGTAGGCCGGACAATTCGCTCGTGTGTACGCGGCATAAGAGTAACTGGAAAATGCGCCGGTCTACAAAAATGGTGATATTTCTAAATAAAGCTAGCAGCAAAACCTAACAGTGTTCACAATACACAAATCAATCAGTTGAAAATATAAAGTGATCTCGCCTAGTAATAAAAAAAAATCACCTAAAAACATGAAATAAAGTCCACAGATGGATAAATAGTGCAACAATATTAAGTGCAACAATATCCAAGTGCAAAAATATATAATAAAGTGCAAGATAAAGTGTCTACACAAAGTAGTGAGGAGAAAAAAATAAAAATAAGTAAATGTTCTGGATGTCCAAATATTAAACAAAATAGTGATCAAAGTCCTTAGAAGTATAATATTTTAAATTAGTGACTATGAAAATCACTAAAATAAGTCCTCCAAAAAGGGGGTAGGGTGTTGAGGAAAATTCCAAATGTGTGACTTGATGTGGATATTATAGTGAGCAAATATAAAATATAATAAATATAATAATGTCCATATATAACTCTCACCTTGTGTATATATAATATATTGCATCAATGGGTAATTGGTATTTTCCACATCCTCCTATTGGGATCTAATTGTGTTGGCTTATACTGTTGGTGGAAACATAGGTACTTCTCCCTTTGTATAAATCCTCCACCAAGCTGTCCTAAAACGCTCCGGTGTCCCCACAGCATGTATGGGGGGGGGGGAGAAAATATGCCTCCACTAGTGTAGTACGTTTAAAAAAAAAAAAAAAAAGACTATGGTGATATTTATTAAGTACCATATAGGTGGACTCTTATGCCACGTACACACGATCGGAATACCGGACAAAAAAAGATCGATGAGAGCTTTTCATCGGAAAATGCGACCGTGTAGGCTCCATTGGAATTTAGCTGTCCGAGTTTCCGCCAGCCAAAAATTGATAGCATGTTCTCAATTTTCCCGATGGAAAAACTTTCTATTGGTAATTCCGAACGCGTGTATGCAATTCCGACACGCCAAAAATCAAGCATGCTCAGATTCAACTACGAGACAGAAGCTATTGGCTACTGGCTATTGAACTTCCTTTTTCTAGTCACGTCGTACGCGTTGTACGTCACCGCGTTATAAATGATCGGAATTTGATGTGACTGTGTGTAGGCAAGACAGCTTGAGCCGAATTCCATCAGAATTCTGTCGGGGGAAACCATCAGAGCTTTTCCCGACGAGAATTCCGATCGTGTGTACGCGGCATTAAAGAGAAAAAAATCAAAGCAGGCAAACAAACACAATACCAGCGGCGTTCTCAGCGCCTTCTCACGTCACTTCCAAAAAAAGAGGGCTGCAATTCAGTTATAGAATGTGTGGTTGGTAAAGTCTTCCAGCAAGACCTTGAAGAACAATGACATATTCTAAACTGTAATAACATGAAAGAAGAAAGTATTTTTCTTCAAACAGTTGATGAAACAGTTAAATACTTTTTAATGAGAAATACATGCGATAAAGGCTTTATGCGGGTGAAGAACTGAAGTCCGTGTGTTCATTTTTTTAAAATTAACAATACAAAGCAAACATAGCAGCTTTTTTGAACTAGAGTTCCTGCAGAGACTTCTAGGACTACACTGACCACCAATGTAAGAGGGCACTACACTGACCACCAATGTAAGAGAGCACTACACTGACCACCAATGTAAGAGGGCACTACACTGACCACCAATGTAAGAGGGCACTACACTGACCACCAATGTAAGAGGGCACTACACTGACCAACAATTTAAGGGGGCACTACACTGACCAACAATTTAAGGGGGCACTACACTGACCACCAATAAGGGGGGACTGTACTGGCCAACAGTGCATAAAGGGGGACTCCATCAACGTAACGGAGGACTACACAGACCATCAACATAAAGGGGCACTACACTGACCACCAATGTAAGAGGAGACTATACTGACCACCAATGTAAGAGGAGACTATACTGACCACCAATGTAAGAGGAGACTATACTGACCACCAATGTAAGAGGAGACTATACTGACCACCAATGTAAGAGGAGACTATACTGACTACCAATGTAAGAGGGCACTACACTGACCAACAATGTAAGAGGGCACTACACTGACCGCCAATAAGGGGGGACTGTACTGGCCAACAGTGCATAAAGGGGGACTCCATCAACGTAACGGAGGACTACACAGACCATCAACATAAGGGGGCACTACACTGACCACCAATGTAAGAGGAGACTATACTGACCAACAATGCAAGGAGGGCACTACACTGACCACCAATATAAGAGGGGACTATACTGACCACGAATGTAAGGGGGGACTATACTGGCCAACAATGTAAGGGGGGACTACACTGATCAACAATTTAAGGAGGGCACTACACTGACCACCAATGCAAGAGGGGACTATACTGACCACCAATGTAAGGTGGGGCTATACTGGCCAACAATGTAAGGCGGGACTACACTGTCCACCAACGTAACGGAGGACTACACTGACCACCAATGTAAGGGGGGACTACACTAACCAACAATGTAAAGGGGCACCACACTGACCACCAATGTAAGGAGGGCCTACACTGAGCACCAACGTAAGTGGGGACTACACTGACCAACAATGTAAGGGGGCACTATGCTGACCCCCAATGTAAGGGGGCACTATGCTGACCCCCAATGTAAGGGGGCACTATGCTGACCCCCAATGTAAGGGGGCACTATGCTAACCCCCAATGTAAGGGGGGTCTACCTTGACCAACAATGTAAGGGGGATCTACAATGGTCACCAATTTAAGAAAGAACTAGATTGAAAACCAACATAAGGGAGCATTTCACTGACCACCAACATAAGGGGGGGGGGGGGGGACTACCCTGGCCACTAATGATACAAAGAACTACATTGACCACCAATGTAAGGGCGCACTACAATTTGTATGGCCTGCATTTCTTTTCTGGACATTCTTATGTGTGTTAATACCCTACGTATACCACATTTCCTTTTATCTTACCCATTTTAATTAGCAGGGGTTCCCTCAGACCAAAACATAATTTGAAGGGTTCCTTTGTGTTAAGAGGTTTAGAAAGGTTAAAGTAGAATATATGGTGTATAACACAAGTGGGTATAGATACATTATCTATCGCAAGGACTAGGGTGGGGGTCAGCAACCTGCAGATCGCGACCAGGTGACTAGTAGATCGCGGTCTGGGTTTGCTGATCTGCCATCCCAGAGAATCAATCAGAGTGCAATGCAGAGGGACTACAGTCTGAGTGTGTTTGACAGGTGGTGAGGAAGCAATATGTTGCCTCCTCACCACCTGATTAAGCCTAGGTTCACACTGTAGCGTTCCGGGATTCCAGCACCGGTTTTCGCATCTTATCTCTCCAGCACGCTGATCATACTGCTCTCTGCGAAACACTGCGAGTATCAATACAATGTTAATGACACCCCCAGAACGGGCTACAGATCGCAGTGTGAACTGTGGATTCAGACAGGAATCAGATTGCATGGGTGAGAACACCCATGCGATCGGAGTTCAGTGCGGGGGGGGGGGGACCAGTACCTTTTTTTTATGCAAATCCAGCATGAGTTCATCCATACAACTCATGATTGCCATGCAATGAATTTGATTGTGATACGGTAGTACGGCAATTAGAGGTTTAAATCAGGTGTGAGGAGGCGACACAGTGCCTGGTGATCTTTGACTTTTCCTATGTTATTCAGGTAGACAGTGACGTCGCTAGGGGGTGGCTTTTGGGGCTGTAGACCCGAATCTGGGGCCCACAGCCCCGATTCTCTGCAGGGGTCCCCAAGGGGAGGGGAGGCTCTCTTGGGACCCTGATGCAAGTGGGGGGCTCTTTGGGGACCCTGATGAAAGGGGGAGGCTCTCTGGGGACCCTGATGAAAGGGGGAGGCTCTCTGGGGACCCTGATGAAAGGGGGAGGCTCTCTGGGGACCCTGATGTAAGTGGGGGTCTCTCTATGGACCCTGATTTAAGGGGGGGCTCTCTGGGGACCCTGATTTAAGGGGGGGCTCTCTGGGGACCCTGATTTAAGGGGGGGCTCTCTGGGGACCCTGATTTAAGGGGGGGCTCTCTGGGGACCCTGATTTAAGGGGGAGGCTCTCTGGGGACCCTGATTTAAGGGGGGGCTCTCTGGGGACCCTGATTTAAGGGGGGGGCTCTCTGGGGACCCTGATTTAAGGAGGGGGGCTCTCTGGGGACCCAGATTTAAGGAGGGGGGGCTCTCTGGGGACCCTGATGTAAGGAGGGGTTCTCTGCGGACCCTGATGTAAGGAGGGGCTCTCTGCGGACCCTGATGTAAGGAGGGGCTCTCTGCGGACCCTGATGTAAGGAGGGGCTCTCTGCGGACCCTGATGTAAGGAGGGGCTCTCTGCGGACCCTGATGTAAGGAGGGGCTCTCTGCGGACCCTGATGTAAGGAGGGGCTCTCTGCGGACCCTGATGTAAGGAGGGGCTCTCTGCGGACCCTGATGTAAGGAGGGGCTCTCTGCGGACCCTGATGTAAGGAGGGGCTCTCTGCGGACCCTGATGTAAGGAGGGGCTCTCTGCGGACCCTGATGTAAGGAGGGGCTCTCTGCGGACCCTGATGTAAGGAGGGGCTCTCTGCGGACCCTGATGTAAGGAGGGGCTCTCTGCGGACCCTGATGTAAGGAGGGGCTCTCTGCGGACCCTGATGTAAGGAGGGGCTCTCTGCGGACCCTGATGTAAGGAGGGGCTCTCTGGGGACCCTGATGTAAGGAGGGGCTCGCTGGAGACCCTGATGTAAGTGGGGGGCTCTCTGGGGACCCTGATGTAAGGAGGGGCTTTCTGGGGACCCTGATGTAAGTGGGGGGCTTTCTGGGGACCCTGATGCAAGTGGGAGGCTCTCTGGGGATATATATATATATATATATATATATATATATATATATATATATATATATACATACACACATACACACACACACACACACACACACATATATTACTGTATATACATGTGTATGCCCGCCCAAGCGTATGACTTTCTTTACTACGCTGCTATGGGCTCTACCCCCAGATCTTTTGTAGACCTAGCAACACCCCTGCAGGTAGATCTCCACCTCTTTAATGTTACCTACCCCTGTACTAGAGTCACCAAAGTGTCTGTTCATACTTAGGGGTGGTGAGGGTGCGAGTGTAGGGTCAACAAACCATCCATTCCAGATCTTCTAAAATTTAAGAGGGCTACCTCTGCAGCTGTCATGAAAAAATTCCCCTTCTCCATCTAAATACATTCAGTAGGGTTTTGGAGAGAGAGCCAGCGTTGTGCAATCGTTTTCCTGGCTATGATCTGGTTGCCGCTATCTCTAGGTAAGGGGCGTCAAGGAAAAAAGTTCTAAAAGTCCAAAGGAGGTTCATTTTTGGTTCAGTGGAACAGTGAAGTTGAAAACTACAACTAAAGCCCCATACACACTATCAGATTATCTGCTGAGTTTTTCCTTCAGATTTACCAAAACCATATAATATGAGGACAAACCTTAGGAGTTTCAATGTGTATGCAATCAGGCAGGCCCTTCTACTACATGGTTTTGGTAAATCTAAAGGAAAAACTCAGCAGATAATCTGATAGTGTGTATGGGGCTTTATGATCTCAAAAACACTTTGCCGGTATCGGACCAGAATATTTTACAACTTCATTTTTAGGTTTAGATACACTTTGGATTCCGATAATGTCCTAGTGACTACTTGGAAACGTCGGGTCACTTCCAGCTCGCACAATGAATTGCCACCACAGCGGAAGTGAAGACAGCACCAATAAAATCCCCAAGATACCTTCTCCGATTTTTTTCTCTCTTTTTTTACAGCTGGGTTTTGTTGACAAATATTGTATCGGCTGTGGCGTCCATAAAGATTTAATTACCTAATCCATACTCGCAGTTGTCTTTTTCTGAAAGCAATTTGTTGACACCGTCCATCTGTCGGCGGTTAATATATGCAGAATTAATTTTCTAGAGTGCCTGGGCTCTTCTTCAACAAGATTATCACACCGGTAAAGGCTCCGTCATTTCAGTTATTATCACATCTTATTAAAACAAACTATTTCGCTGTGAGAGGAAAAGCGCAGCTGTGGTCAGGTCCGAGACGTGTTCGTGGTTCAAGGGGCAGTCCTGGGATTTGGGGATGACTAAGCGGGAATTTCTTCCTCGGAAACGGTAAACCTAAAACGGAATGACTTTAGTTTGCTAAAACACTGTGTATTATAAGTGCCATTTGCATCTCAGTGATGCGGATCTCCTGCAGCCTCTTTGAGGGCACTTCTTGCCCACTTACACTCCAGCAAAGAGTAGAACTAAACTGATCAACTATTTAAGGGGCACTACACTGACCACCAGTTTAAGAAAGGTACTTCACTGAAACCAATGTAATGCAGGCCATACATGGTCGAATTTCGAACGAATTTTCTTTTCAAAATCAGAAAATTCGTTTTTTTTGTGATCCGATGATGCCACCATTGATTTTAGAAATTCGGCCGACCAAGCCTTCAATTTTACCTCATGTGAAAAGAATTTTCTTGGCCGGGAATCTTCTTTTCTCTCCGTACATTTTCTTTTCTTATTACATTTCTCGCACGATTCTCCCATCATTGATTAGAAAATCGTTCGTTTTTCAAAAAATTTCCAACATGTCCGATTCCTCAAATTTTATTTCCGCACGAAAATCGGCTGTTGCTGCAGCCCACTAATAGTGCGAAATTCATATGAAAATTCTTAGATACGATTTTCGAAAGAAAATTCTTTCGAAATTCGAACCGTGTATGGCCGGCATAAGTAATGATATAGATACACTGTATATACACACACACACACACATCTAAGGGAAAACGGGACAAATGAGTCAATTAAAACGAAGGTTTACTAAGGTCTAAGCCCTTGTACACACGGTCGGACATTCCGACAATCAAATCCATTGGATTTTGTCTGTCGGATTTTGTCCGAAAATGTTGCATACACACGGTCGGACAAAGTTGTCGGAAAATCCGATCGTTCAGAACGTGATGACATTATTTAGTTACGACGGGACTACGTTCAGGCTAGTAGCCAATAGCTTTGATGTAGGAATTTGATCTGAGCATGCGTGGCACTTTGTCCGATCGGAAATTCTCTACACATGATCGGAGTATGTCCGGTTGGAGCATTTTGTCTGAAAATTTAACCAAGTTGGAAAACTTGGTTAGACGGAGACAGTCCGATGGAGACCACACACAGTCGGAATATCCGACAAAATGGTCCGATCGGACACATTCCGTCGGAATCTCCGACCGTGTGTACGCGGCATAAGTCGATTACATACCTCCCAACTTTTTGAGATGGGAAGGAGGGACACCTATTAGCAAAAGTATGTAGGCATAGGGCACACCCCTGCCACACCCCTTTTTATACAAAAAAATAAGTTAAAGCCACTTTTTTTTTTTTTACCACTATTATTCTTTTATATTGGCTTTTGAAATATACAAGCGAAAAGAGAATTTCCCTCAAAGGGTGGGACTATGTAGTCACTGATATAGGAATACAAAATGTAGATAATATAAAATGTAGAAATATTATTACTACACAAGTATAAAAAGGCATGAAACATGAGCAAAATGTATAAATATTAGAGACATGCCCTAACAGAGTGTGGAATGAGAGTAGGATACAGGCTAACGCATTTCGGGAGTCCTTCTTTAGAAGTGTCCTGAATTAACAGTATAAGAAATTTTTCAAATAATGGAGGTTGTATCAGAGTTGCATCTCGCAGAGCCTAAAATCCTATGGGAGATGGGCCAAAGATCTAAAGTTCTCTAATACCACACCCGATGAGACCAGAGGACCAACTTGGACACAACCTACAAAGGTTCCCCCCGGATGCTGCCACAAGGCAGGAGTTTTGAAATGTTGAGAGTATTGCAGCAGGAGGGTGAAAACCAGGGCTGGACTGGGACAAAAATGTGGCCCTGGACTTCATCATGACCTTTAATTCTGAGTGTCTCCATCAGCACTTCCCCTTACATCAGAGTGTCCTCCCTCTCCTCCCCCTCCCACGTGTATTCACAGTTTTGAAGGTAGCTTCTCATTCCTCTCTCCAGTCATGTGATGAGTGACAAGTGATAAGGGGAGAGAGGATGGAACGTCTGCCAGCTATCTCCCCCTGCAGGCTGGAGGGAGCAGAAAGCCTAATGCTCTCTCCAGCAAGTGATGGCAGCTGCTCCCCCTAACAGGAGTGAAATCACGATCACTCACTGTCAGAGAGGAGCAGCTCCAGGACTGCACCTGACTGGCCCACTGGGCCATCGGCCCACCGGGAAACTCCCTGTAGTCCCAATGGCCAGCACATGCCTGGTGAAAACCCTAATGCCGCATACACACGACCAGACTTTTCGAAGGACTAGGTCCCACGGTCTTCCCGACGGACTTTCGGCGGAGTTCCGATGGACTTTCCAAACGAAAGGACTTGGCCACACACACAAGCACACCAAAGTCCGACGGATTTGAATGTGATGACGTACGACTGGACTAGAATAAGGAAGTTCATAGCCAGTAGCCAATAGCTGCCCTCGCGTAGATTTTCGTCCGTCGGACTAGCATACAGATGAACGGATTTTTCGACTGGACTCGAGTCCGTCTGAAAGATTTGAAACATCTTTTATTTCTAGGTCCGTCGGACTTCTGGGAAAGAAAAGTCTGCTGTTGCCCGCACACGATCGTAATATCCGACGGATTCATTCTGTCAGACCTAGTCAGTCGAAAAGCCCGGTTGTGTGTACGCGCCATAAATCTGTCAAATAAATGACTGAAGAGTATGAGGGGGGGGTCACGGCGTACACAAAGTCACAGTGTGAGGTAAAGATCCCAAGTGTATTGCTGGATAGAGGGGTGATAGAGGGGTGGTCGATTTGAAGAGCCTCAATGGGAACTCAGTAAGATAGCGACCAGCCAGCAACTCTACTGGCCCCTAAAAAATATACAAATGAAACAAATTCTGACCTGGATAAAATATTTAGCACTGGGAAACACTTTTTAAAAGATAAATAGTGCATTTTATATACCGAGCAGATACAGGAGTCGCCGCTTCCTGCCATTTCGGAAGAGTAGGAGGAGAGCCCCATCACTCCAGGAGAGGAGCAGAGCCCCGCCACACGAGTAGTAAGTGCTGCCAGACCAGCCGCGGGGGGGGGCTTGGTTAAAGTGACAGCCGGGGGACATGCCTGGCTGCATATGATGGGCACAGTGGCTGTATTTGGTGGGCACAGTGGCTGCATATGATGGGCACAAGGGTTGCATTTGATGGCAAAGTGGCTGTATTTGGTGGGCACAGTGGCTGCATATGATGGGCACAGTGGCTGCATATGATGGGCACAAGGGCTGTATTTGGTGGGTACAGTGGCTGCATATGATGGGCACAGCAGCTGCACATGATGGGCACAGTGGCTGCATTTGATGGGGCACAGTGGCTGCATTTGATGGGGCACAGTGGCTGCATTTGATGGGGCACAGTGGCTGCATTTGATGGGGCACAAGGGATGCATTTGGTGGGCACAAGGGATGCATTTGATGGGCACAGTGGCTGCATTTGATGGGGCACAGTGGCTGCATTTGATGGGGCACAGTGGCTGCATTTGGTGGGCACAAGGATGCATTTGGTGGGCACAGCAAATGCATATGATGGGGCACAGTGAGGCTGCATATGATGAGGCACAGTGAGGCTGCATTTGCTGGGCACAGTGAGGCTGCATTTGCTGGGCACAGTGAGGCTGCATTTGCTGGGCACAGTGAGGCTGCATTTGCTGGGCACAGTGAGGCTGCATTTGCTGGGCACAGTGAGGCTGCATTTGCTGGGCACAGTGAGGCTGCATTTGCTGGGCACAGTGAGGCTGCAATTGATTTTTTATTTTTTATTTTTTTTAAGTATTTTTCAGAATTTTATCTTATTTTGCTTGCGCCCCCCCAAACGTTTTGAGCACCAGCCGCCACTGGTACAGATATATGCATCAGACCAAAATGAGGCGCAAATGAGGAGGAGAGAGTGTCAGAGGGACTTTGTTCCTAATCAGGGACAGTCCCTCAAAATCAGGGACATTTGGGAGTGATGCTAATAAGGGGGTAAAACATTTGGTTCTCAGAGGGCAATGGATGGTCTGATCAGGTCTGCCTAAAAAAACCTGAAAGGCGGACCCGATCGTTCCGCCCGTGTGAAAGGGGCCTAAGGAAATACTTCCTCCTGCCTGCAGCAGACCGATGACATCACTTCAGCCTAAGAAAAACCGTTACTGGTGCTGTATATTGTGACAGCTCCAGAATGCATCATTGCAGACTGTAAAGTTACTGAAAGGCAAGTAAATATTTGAGCATAGATCCGCTTTAATCTCTGTGGGCACTGTTGGCTCATCATAGATTAATATGAAATGCCAGCTATAAAGAGAAGAAGAGATGCCCGGTGTCGCCCTCTGCAGATCTTTCCGTAATCCATAAAGTGAAGTCATGTTTTAATTAACAAGCCGTATTATTTTTTTTCTCTCTGTCTGTCTGTGTAGGTTATTACAGATACTAATTACATGGACTCATCTGCTTCAGATACAAAGAGTCTGTGGAGCCCGGAGATGACCTGCACACCATTATATCAGAAGACGGGGGGAGTACCGGTCACTCAGCACGCCACGTGTAATAGGGCTAGTGGCAGCGTTACAAGTTATTAGAATAACGAGTGGCTAATTGGACGCAAACCAGAGGTTTCTGCTGCAAAGTCAGCGACAAAACTAGACAAAAATCCTAAAAGAGATATATATATATATATATATATATATATATATATAGATAGATAGATAGATAGATAGATAGATAGATAGATATTATATTCTGCTCCTTAAAAAGAAACTTTTGTCCAATAGAAGACATATGGGAATATGATCAGAACAATAAAACTTCTTATTCATGTGATAAATTGTCTTTTTTTTTTTATATCTTCTCACTGAATAACTGCCATACAAGAATTATGCATACACTATCTCACAAAAGTGAGTACACCCCTCACATTTTTGTAAATATTTTATTCCATCTTTTCATGTGACAACACTGAAGAAATGACACTTTGCTACAATGTAAAGTAGTGAGTGTACAGCTTGTATAACAGTGTCAATTTGCTGTCCCCTCAAAATAAATCAATACAAAGCCATTAATGTCTAAACTGCTGGCAACAAAAGTGAGTACACCCCTAAATGAAAATGTCCAAATTGGGCCCAATTAGCCATTTTCCCTCCCGGGTGTCATGTGGCTCATTAGTGTTACAAGGTCTCAGGTGTGAATGGGGAGCAGGTGTGTTAAATTTGGTGTTATCGCTCTCACTCTCTCATACTGGTCACTGGAAGCTCAACATGGCACCTCATGGGAAAGAACTCTGAGGATCTGAAAAAAAATCATATTGCTCTACATAAAGATGGCCTAGGCTATAAGAAGATTGCCAAGACCCTGAAACTGAGCTGCAGCACGGTGGCCAACACCATACAGCAGTTTAACAGGACAGGTTCCCCTCAGAACAGGCCTCGTCATGGTTGACTAAAGAAGTTGAGTGCGCGTGTCCAGCATCATATCCAAAGGTTGTCTTTGGGAAATAGACGTATGAGTGCTGCCAGCATTGTTGTAGAGGTTGAAGGGGTGGGGGGGTCAGCCTGTCAGTGCTCAGACCATACACCGCACACTGCATCAAATTGGTCTGCATGGGTGTAGTCCCAGAAGGAAGCCTCTTCTAAAATATGATGTACAAGAAAGCCCACAAAAAGTTTACTGAAGACAAGCAGACTAAGGACATGGATTACTGGAACCATGTCCTGTGATCTGATGAGACCAACATAAGCTTATTAGGTTCAGATGGTGACAATCGTGTGTGGGGGCAACCAGGTGAGGAGTACAAAGACAAGTGTGTCTTGCCTACAGTGAAGCATGGTGATAGGAGTGTCATGGTCTGGGGCTGCATGAGTGCTGCCGGCACTGGGGAGCTACAGATCATTGAGGGAACCATGAATGCCAACATGTACTGTGACATACTGAAGCAGAGCTGATCCCCTCCCTTCAGAGACTGGGCCGCAGGGCAGTATTCCAACATGATAATGACCCCAAACACACCTCCAAGATGACCACTGCCTTGCTAAAGAAGCTGAGGGTAAAGGTGATGGACTGGCCAAGCATGTCTCCAGACCTAAACCCTATTGAGCATCTGTGGGTCATCCTCAAATGGAAGGTGGAGGAGTGCAAGGTCTCTAATATCCAACAGCTCCGTGATGTCATCATGGAGGAGGGGAAGAGGACTCCAGTGGTAACCTGTGAAGCTCTGGTGAGCTCCATGCCCAAGAGGGTTAAGGCAGTGCTGGAAAATAATGGTGACTGCACAAAATATTGACACTTTGGACCCAATTTGGACATTTTCTGGCTGTGTGTTGAGTTATTTTGAGGGGACAGCAAATTTACACCGTTATACAAGCTGTACACTCACTACTTTACATTGTAGCAAAATGTCCTTTCTTCAGTGTTGTCACATGAAAAGATAGAATAAAATATTTACAAAAATGTGAGGGGTGTACTCACTTTTGTGAGATACTGTATATCAAACATTCTAACATATCTGCACAGTCATTGCCCATTAAGGGGCATCCACCATCGTTCCCCTGAGTTCCAGAGTCTGCACAACCACTGTGGCCATTATAAAGGGGCTCCCACCACCCCTGTACTGAGCTCCTGGGTCTGCACACCTGCTGTGCCCATTATGATGAGCTCTCACCAATCCAGAGTTTCTGTTCTGCACACTTGCTGGGTTCATTACAAGGGTCTCTCATCCATTTGCGGAGTTCTGGGTTTGTGTGCCTGCTGTGCCCATCATGAGGAGTTCCCATCATCCCTGCTGTGAATTTCTCGATCAGCACACTTGCTGTGCTCATCAAGAGGGGTTCCCAGGTCTACACATCTGCTGTGCTCAGTATAGGGGCCCTCACATCCCTGTAATGAGTTCCCAGGTCTACACACTTGCTGTGCTCATCACGAGGGGATGGCACCTTCCCTACATTGAGTTCTTGAGTCTGTGCATCTGTTGTGCCCATTATTGGGGACTCCTACCATCCCCGCACTTACCCCGTCCTGGCTCTGCACACCTGCTGCATCCATCAAAAGGAGCTTCCAAGATCTGTGCTGTAAAATTATTGGTCTGCACACTTGCTGTGCTCATCAAGAGGGGTCCCCACCATCCCTGCAATGAGTTAATTGATCTGCACACACACTTGCTGTGCCAATTAACATGGGCTCCCACCATCCCTGTGATAAGTTTCAAGTGTCTGTACACCTGTTGTGTCCACCATGAGGGGCTCCCACCATCCCTGTGATAAGTTTCAAGGGTCTGTAAACCTGTTGTGTCCACCATGAGGGGCTCCCACTATCCCTGTGCTGAGTTTCTGGGTCTGCACACCTGCTGCATCCATCATGAAGGGTTCCCATGATCCCTGCCATGAATATTTTGGTCTGAACACTTGTTGAGCAAATCAAGAGGGGTTACCACCATCCCTGCAATGGGTTCATGGGTCTGTACATCTGCTGTGCTAATTACCATGAGTTCCCACCATCTCTGTGCTGAGTTCCTGGGTCTGTACCCCTGTTGTGTCCACTATGAGGGGTTCCCACCATCCCTGTGCTGAGTTCCTGGGTCTGTACCCCTGTTGTGTCCACTATGAGGGGTTCCCACCATCCCTGTGCTGAGTTCCTGGGTCTGTACCCCTGTTGTGTCCACTATGAGGGGCTCCCATTATCCCTGTGCTGAATTCCTTGGTCTGCACACTTGCTGGACAAATCAAGAGGGGGCGCTCCTACCATCCCTGTGATGAGTTTCCAGGTCTACACACAGGTTGGGTCCACCATCCCTGTCGATATTTATTTGATATTATGAAGATCTTAACAAGAAAAGTTGGAACACTGAAAGGTGGGAGACAGAAGTCAAGGGCTGACCCAGTATACCAGGGGACACGATTGGTGAGATCCCTGCGGCGTTCCCATGTCTGCACACCTGCAGTGTCCATCACTAGAGTTCCCTCTCTCCCTGCACTGAGTTTTACAATCTGGTTCCAACTGGGCCAAATCACCGACGCATTTCACCCCACCCTAAGGGCCTAATCATAAAGGTTAGAGGTCTGCTCACATGCTGTGCCCATTGTGAGGGTTTTCCACCATCCCTGCGCTGAGTTCCTATGCCTGCACACCTGCTGTGCCCATTATGATTTCACTGTAGAACAATCATCACTGTCACCCCGTGACCTTAACAAGAAGCTTTGGGCACCGCGCCAGGTCCCCAATCCTGCTATCACCGATGACTCTCACTATGTGCCGACAAGGAACGTGCCCATGCTGGTTATGAATACAATCTCTAACAAAAGCAAAGTTTATGCTGCACATCAAACAGAAGCCCAATTAAGACAAGTAAAAGTGCCTTCAGCCCGGATCCAACCGTGTTACGCCCCGACGCATTTTACCCCACCCACAACGTTTAGTCATGGAGGTCACAGGTCTGTAGACACGCAGTGGCTTCATGAAGGGAAATCCCACCATCCCTGTGCTGGGGTTATTTTTTGGTCTGCACACTTGCTGTGCCCATCCTCAAGGGTTACCACCATCCCTTCACCGAGTTGCCAGGCCTGCGCGCCTGTTGTGTCCAGTGACGGCTGGTCCTCCATTTTTTTGAACAGGCGGATGGCTGGTGGTTTGTTTGCTACACCCCCCCCACCCCCAGTCAGTCCGTTGGTCAGTCAGTCAAACCCCCCAGGGCCCCCACCTTCCTATCGGCAAAAGACCCCCCTCCGTCCACCCACCAGCCCCGTACTTACCCCATCTAGGTTGCGGGCAGCTTCGGCGGCTTCTCCCTGTGCCTTCTCCTCGGCGGCCAATATTGGCCTTCTCGCCAATCAGGTCTTAAGACCAGCTTCCTGATTATTAATTCGCTATTGTCACACAACTGGGTGGGTTTGGGGTGCAGTGCTCTGCGTCCTGAGCCCACCCTTTTTTAAGCCAATTAGAGCTTCAGGCTCTAATCATGTGCTTCAGAAAAAAACAAAAAACAAAAAAAAAAAAACATTGAAATCCATGCGTCCAGCACCCTGCATGTAGATTAGGGGCCCGGGCACATGGATTAGGGGGGCGGTGCCCCTAATTCAGCAGCTGCCAATGCTTGTGTCTATTATGAGGGGTCTTCAGCATCCCTGCACTGAGTTCCTGGTTCTGCACACCTGTTGTGTCCATTATGAGGGGTTTTCAGCATCCCTGGCTGCACGGATTTCCTGGGTCTGCACACTTCTTGTGCCCATTATGATGTCACTGTCGAACAATTAGCATTGCCACCCTGGTAAAGGAAGCGGAAAAATAATGGATTTACTGGCAGAGGCACTGTGGCCACACGGTTCTCATGATGTCCAAAAAAAATTTCTGTCCCCAGCTGGAAGTGTGAATGAGCCCTTTGTGTAATTTTTCACATTGCATTTTAGTCCTGATGGCGGAGGTGGATTGTCATCCCTCCGAAACGCGTTGAACTTTATATACAATGTATGTTCTGTCCTTTAGACTCCAATATTGCAGGTGGCACTTTAATTCTAAAAGCTTACCCCTCAATCATGGGAATTGTAGAAATCCTTCTGTGTGCAGACGTTGCCAGCCCAACAATCACATTCTCCATTAATTAACGACGACATCATACTGCTGGATGACATCATTCAACTAAACTTCAGGGCTCCGGCGCCTTTAACCCACTCCATGAAAGTGGACATTGATGTCACTGGTGACAAGTGAACAGCAGAAGGCAGAGAAGGCCAGGAGTATGAACGCAGTCTAATTCACGAGGCTCTCGGCAGCCCTTTCTTCTTTTCTGTGTCAGGGATTTGATTTGTTGCTATAGTAATGATCAGAAGGACTTGTATTCTCTCAGATCCCCATTTATTGAGGTGCTCTGAAGCTGACCCCGGCTCTTACAGCGGAGTTCTCATCAAACTGGGTGTGGAATACTTCAAGTGCATGTCAGGGCAAAAAAATAAATCCAATCCATACATCCCCACCGTACAAGAACATTTCTCCATGGTTTATTCTTATAAAGACCCGGCAAGTACAGAAGATTCCTACATTCATTCAAGTGGATTTCTACATTATTTCACAAAAGTGAGTACACCCCTCACATTTTTGTAAATATTTTATTCTATCTTTTCATGTGACAACACTGAAGAAATGACACTTGTCTACAATGTAAAGTAGTGAGTGTACAGCTTGTATAACAGGGTAAATTTGCTGTCCCCTCAAAATAACTCAAAACACAGCCATTAATGTCTACACCGCTGGCCACAAAAGTGAGTACACCCCTAAGTGAAAATGTCCAATTTGGGCCCAAAGTGTCAATATTTTGTGTGGCCACCATTATTTTCCAGCACTACCTTAACCCTCTTGGGCATGGAGGTCACCAGAGCTTCACAGGTTGGCACTGCAGTCCTCTTCCACTCCTCCATGATGACATCACAGAGCTGGTGGATGTTAGAGACCTTGCGCTCCTCCACCTTCTGTTTGAAGATGTCCCACAGATGCTCAATAGGGTTTAGGTCTGGAGACATGCTTGGCCAGTTCATCACCTTTACCCTCAGCTTCTTTAGAAAGGCAGTGGTCATCTTGGAGGTGTGTTTGGGGTCGTTGAAATCCTGACCAGCCCAGTCTCTGAAGGGAGGGGATCATGCTCTGCTTCAGTATGTCACAGTACATGTTGGCATTCATGGTTCCCTCAATGATCTGTAGCCCCCCAGTGCCGGCAGCACTCATGCAGCCCCAGACCATGACACTCCCACCACCATGCTTGACTGTAGGCAAGACACACTTGTCTTTGTCCTCTTCACCTGGTTGCCGCCACACACGCTTCACACCATCTGAACCAAATACGTTTATCTTGGTCTCATCAGACCACAGGACATGGTTCCAGTAATCCATGTCCTTAGTCTGCTTGTCTTCAGCAAACTGTTTGTGGGCTTTCTTGTGCATCATATTTAGAAGAGGCTTCCTCCTGGGACGACAGCCATGCAGACCAATTTGATGCAGTGTGCGGCGTATGGTCTGAGCACCGACAGGCTGACCCTCCACCCCTTCAACCTCTGCAGCAATGCTGGCAGCACTCATACGTCTATTGCCCAAAGACAACCTCTGGATATGACGCTGAGTACGTGACCTCAACTTCTATGGTCGACCATGGCGAGGCCTGTTCTGAGTGCAGCCTGTCCTGTTAAACTACTGTATGGTCTTGGCCACCGTGCTACAGCTCAGTTTCAGGGCCTTGGCAATCTTCTTATAGCCTAGGCCAGTGATGATTTCCCATGATGCTCATGTACTCTGCAGTGGAGTTGAGCATCATGGGAAATGTAGTTCTAAAACATCTGGGGTGCCAAGGTTCGCCATCACTGGCCTAGGCCATCTTTATGTAGAGCAACAATTCTTTTTTTCAGATCCTCAGAGAGTTCTTTGCCATGAGGTGCCATGTTGAACTTCCATTGACCAGTATGAGAGTGTGAGAGCGATAACACCAAATTTAACACACCTGCTCCCCATTCACACCTGAGACCTTGTAACACTAACGAGTCACATGACACCGGGGAGGGAAAATGGCTAATTGGGCCCAATTTGGACATTTTCACTTAGAGGTGTACTCACTTTTGTTGCCAGCGGTTTAGACATTAATGGCTGTGTGTTGAGTTATTTTGAGGGGACAGAAAATTGACACTGTTATACAAGCTGTACACTCACTACTTTACATTGTAGACAAGTGTCATTTCTTCAGTGTTGTCACATGAAAAGATAGAATAAAATATTTACAAAAATGTGAGGGGTGTACTTACTTTTGTGAGATGCTGTATGTCCTGTTGTGGGCTGACACCGCTCGTCTTCTGCTAAACTACACACACCCTCCCACTCTTCTATTCCTCTATAACACGTAGAATACAGGCCGCCATAAACGGCTCAGTTTTCTTTTGTTCAGCACGTGTGGCGATTGAGAGAAAGTCGGTTGATCCCGAATCACATGAAGAGGGTGGATGGAGGAATTTCCAATGCCAGTGCCATGGCTGCCTGAAAACCCAAACTGCGACTGATTGGGTGCAGACACTTTCTGATAAACAATTTTCCACCCAACTTAAATTCACTTTTGTAGAGCTGAGTGCTGCTGATAGGAATTTTGTCTGATTCACAATTTAAAAAGGTGCGACTAGACTATAATGTGAAGGGGGAAATCTGATGTAATGGAGGGACTCTGCTGTATTTGTGTGTGTGTGTGTGGGGGGGGGGGGGGGGGGGGTAAAAGAGGAACTCTGGAGTGATGGGAGATTCTGATGTTAAGGGGTGTGAAGATGGGAACTCTGATGTAATGGAGGGACTCTGCTGTGAAGAGGGGACTCTGATATGAAAGAGGGGACCCTGATGTAATGGAGGGACTCTGCTGTGAAGAGGGGACTCTGATATGAAAGAGAGGACCCTGATGTAATGGAGGGACTCTGCTGTGAAGAGGGGACTCTGATGTGAAAGAGGGGACCCTGATGTAATGGAGGGACTCTACTGTGAAGAGGGGACTCTGATATGAAAGAGGGGACCCTGATGTAATGGAGGGACTCTGCTGTGAAGAGGGGACTCTGATATGAAAGAGAGGACCCTGATGTAATGGAGGGACTCTGCTGTGAAGAGGGGACTCTGATGTGAAAGAGGGGGCCCTGATGTAATGGAGGGACTCTACTGTGAAGAGGGGACTCTGATATGAAAGAGGGGACCCTGATGTAATGGAGGGACTCTGCTGTGAAGAGGGGACTCTGATATGAAAGAGAGGACCCTGATGTAATGGAGGGACTCTGCTGTGAAGAGGGGGGGGGTGTAGACTCAATAGTGAAGAGGAGACTTTGGTATGAAGGGAGACTCAGATGTAAAGGGGAGACTTTTGTGAGAAGGGGGGCTCTGATGTGGATGTACTCCAGTGTGAAGGCGGGATTCTGGCGTGAAGCAAGGAACTCTGATGTAATAGATGGAATCTGGTGCAAGGGGGGGGGGGGGGGGACACGACTGATTTAATGGAGGGACTGTAATGCAAAGGATAAACTCTGGAGTGAAGGGGGACCTCTGATGTAATGGATGGACTCTGCTGTGAAAGGGGGGGGGGGGGCTCAAAGAGGAACTCTGGAGTGAGGGGGTATTCTGGTGTAATGGAATGACCCTGCTGTGAAGGGGAGACTTTGGTGAGAAAGGGGTATTCTGATGTAATGGAGGGACTCGGATGTAATGGAGGGACTCTGGTGTATTAGTCTGTAGGGTTCAATATTAAGTTGGCAAACCCTTTGCAGCTATAACAGCTTCAACTCTTCTGGGAAGGCCGTCCACAAGGAGAGTTGTCTATGGGAATGTTTGATCATTCTTCCAAAAGCGTTCTTGTGAGGTCAGGCACCGATGTTAGACGAGAAGGCCTGGTTCGCAGTCTCCACTCTAATTCATCCCAAAGGTGTTCTATCGGGTTGAGGTCAGGACTCTGTACAGGCCAGTCAAGTTCCTCCACCTCAAACTTGCTACTCCATGTCTTTATGGACCTTGCTTTGTGCACTAGTCCAAATCATTTGGTGGAGGGGGGATTATGGTGTGGGGGGTTGTTTTTCAGGGGTTGGGCTTGGCTCCCTTAGTTCCAGTGAAGGGAACTCTTAAGCCCTTGTACACACAAGAGGAATGTGTCCGATCGGAGCGTTTTGCCGGATAATCCGACTGTGTGTGGTCTGCATCGGACTGTTTTCGTCGGACCAAATTTTCCAACTTGCCGGAAATATTTTCCGACAAAATGCTCCGATCGGACATACTCCGATCATGTGTAGAGAATTCCGATCGAACAAAGTGCCACGCATGCTCAGATCAAATTCCTACATCAAAGCTATTGGCTACTAGCCTGAACGTAGTCCCGTCGTAATGAAATAACGTCACCACGTTCTGAACGATCGGATTTTCTGACAACTTTGTCCGACCGTGTGTATACAACAGTTTCGGACAAAATCCGACGGACAAAATCCAACGGATTTGGTTGTCGGAATCTCCGACCGTGTGTACAAGGGCCTAAGGCTTCAGTATATCAAGACATTTTGGACAATTTCATGCTCCCAACTTTGTGGGAACAGTTTGGGGATGGTCCCTTCCAGTTCCAACATGACTGGTCACCAGTGCACAAAGCAAGGTCCATAAAGACATGGCTGAGCGAGTTTGGGGTGGAAGAACTTGACTGGCCTGCACAAAGTCCTGACCTCAACCTGATAGAACACCCTTGGAATGAATTAAAGTGGAGACTGCGAGCCAGGCCTTCTCGTCCAACATCAGTGCCTGACCTTACAAATGCGCTTCTGGAAGAATGGTCAAACATTCCCATAGACACACTCCTAAACCTTGTGGACGGCCTTCCCAGAAGAGTTGAAGCTGTTATAGCTGCAAAGGGTGGGCCAACTCAATATTGAACCCTACGGACGAAGACTGGGATGACATTAAAGTTCATGTGCGTGTCAAGACCGGCGTCCCAATACTTTTGACAATATAGTGTATGTGTTGTAGCCCTTCCCCTGTAAAGGATATACAGAGAATACTTCATTCTCTCCCACGTCTCATAAAAGCTCTGTAATCCCCGGAGAAATGTCAGGCTCCGAGTGAAGATCTCTTCTTTGGAGAGGAGAAGGAAGGTGTCGGGACTTCAGACATATACTTAGCTAAATAACATCTTGTTTATTGATTGCGTCTCCATGCTAGCGATCCGTCTTCTGTCCTCCGTAACCCAAAGTCGCTATTACAAATGATTGCTCAGTTAGTGATAATAGATTGCACCTTCTTCTGGAGATATAAATTGTTACCACAGACCAGACCGCGCTCCTCCGTTGTGAAGCCAAAAAGAGAGAGAGAGAAAAAAAAAAGAAGAAATAATAAAATTCCCAGTTGTGGAATATATCATTGGCCGATGAGTCACGCAGTCTATTAAATTGTCCAGGCCAATAATTCCGCGCATCAGTAACTTCTCCTTCCCCTCCAAAATAAGAGGATTTGCCGGCGCTGTCTTCGGGCCAGCTGGCCGCGATCCACCGAACGTATGTGACCGCGGTGCGTAATCTGCCCGGGCCTCTGCAATCTGTCACACGGAATCAGAACAATTTGCTCTGGACATTTGCAGACGTCTCCGGTAACCCGGCGCGGATGTCGGCACAAGGCTTCCAACGCCTTCCTACATTTCATTTAGCAAACCTTTATTTTTATTTTTTCTCAGTTGTTAAAAGGGAAAGGCTGGAATTAGGGCGTGATCTGGAGAAATAATAAGAGTCCAACCCTTTTCCCTTAGGGCGCATTTTATAAAAATAATACTCTAATGCAGGGGTCTCCAAATTGTTGCCCTTTGCTTATCTTTATCCGACCCTTGGTGCACTATTCCTCCCACTGACACCAACATTGGGGCAATATTCCTCCCACTGACACCAACAATGGGGCACTATTCCTCCCACTGACACCAACAATGGGGCACTATTCCTCCCACTGACACCAACAATGGGGCAATATTTCTTCCACTGAAACCAACAATGGGGCACTAGTGCTCCCATTGACACCAACAATGGGGCACTAATCTTCCCACTGACACCAACATTGGGGCAATATTCATCCCACTGACACCAACATTGGGGCACTATTCCTCCCACTGACACCAACAATGGGGCACTATTCCTCCCACTGACACCAACAATGGGGCACTATTCCTCCCACTGACACCAACATTGGGATACTATTCCTCCCACCGACACCAACAATGGGGCACTATTCCTCCCATTGACACCAATGTTGGGGCACTATTCCTCCCACTGAAACAATAGCTGGGGAATGAATTCTCCCACTGACACCAATAATGTGGCACTATTCCTCCCACTCACCACCAACGATAGGGCACTATTCCTCCCACTGACATCAACAATGGGGCACTATTCCTCCCACTCACCACCAACGATGGGGCACTATTCCTCCCACTCACCACCAACGATGGGGCACTATTCCTCCCACTCACCACCAATGATGAGGCATTATTTCGCCTACTAATGATGGAGCACTATTCCTCCCACTGAAAAAAGAGATGGGGAACTAATTCTCCCACTGACACCAACAATGGGGCACTATTCCTCCGACTGACACCAATGATGGGGCACTATTCCTCCCACTAGTGGGGCGCTATTCCTTCCACTGAAACAAGAGATGGGGAACTAATTCTCCCACTGACACCAACGGTGGGGCACAATTCCTCCCACTGACATTACAGATGCGGCACTATTGTTCCCACTGATGACAATGATGGGGCACTATTCTTTCCACTAATAATAATGATGGGACACTATGCCTCCTTCTACGGACCACAAGTGCTATGTTACTTTTTCCCAATCCCACTGACCAACAAGCCTGAGATATAGTCTACTCCCACTGATGCTGGGGTGCTTTCTACTCCCACTGGCCACAGTCCGCCGCCCCCCCGAAATCTGTAGGACAGTAAACTGTTTCCTTTGTTTAGAAAGTTTGCAGATCCCTGCTCTAATACAATAAACTCTGATCAAAAACATCCATGACAACACGTTTCGGCCAAAGCCTCCTCATAGCATGCTATGAGAAGGCTTTGGCCGAAACGCGTTAGGACGTTACTGCTGTATCCCACCATGTAGACAATAAAGAATTGTTGCAATGGATGTTGTGGAGTAGCCAGCTTGAATGAATGAATGAAATATTTGTAAAGCGCACAATGCGAACTGAATCGCCTCTAGGCGCTGTGGAAGAGGAATATTGCTTCAATTCAAAGGCATCTGGGCCTGAGCAGCAGTTTCGAGTCTCCCAGGTAACTTGCGGTAGAGCATGTTCTTTTTGTTGTTCTGTGCATTTGATGAAAATTTGTTTTTGACTCCAACATTAGGTTCCTAGGCCTTTGCCCATTATCCTTAAAATAGCACTCCAGTAAAAAAAAAAAAAAAAGCCCATTTACAGCTTTTACTGCAACATCCATTCTCAATCTGAAGCTGTCCCCTGCAGTGCTTCTTTATCACCACAAGATGGCCAGATTGAATGATGACCAGCATTACTCACTCCACTTTCTCTGACTGGACAGCGCAAGAAGAAGCAGCACGGTAATAAGCTTGCCTCTCAATCACTCTGCCCTCTTCTCCTGTCAGCATGCCCCTTGTCAGCTCATTCACTGATTGGGTCCTTGTATTGCTTCTTGGCCCAGTCTGAGCTCTGCAGTACAGGGACTGCACCAAGTCACATTCAGGTATTCACAGCCCTTGCATCTATAGTACATCTAATAATGCATGAATGATTACAGAGCTGCCTTAATTTGTGTATTTTATATTCAAAGTTTGGCTTAAAATGGTGACTCCGGCCAAAAGTTTTTTTTTTGGTTTTCGGCTATGGTTAGGAAGATGGTAAAGTGTGTGGACAGAGACCAGTATCAACATCTACATGAGTTATGGCACCAACATCCCGTATAAATAAGTGGAAACATTTGGGAGATGTGGGACTTTAAAGGCGCATAACGACAAAATATCGAATCAACAATATATAAAAGAAAATATACAATTTTTATTAACCACTTCCCACCCGGCCAATGCACATATATACGGCCGGGTAGGCATGCTCTCCTTCTGAGTGGATGTTCAGCAACATCCTTCAAAAGGAGGGGGATCGCACACGTGCGTGCCCGCGCAGCGGCGCGATCCCGATGCGCTCGTGTCACCCGAACACACATGTCACCACACAATGTCCCCAAATAATAAAAACCCCTGTCCCCCACATATGTCCCACTAAAATCACATGTCCCAATGATTATCTGCACACATGTGTGCGTGATCACCTGCGCATATCTGTACATGATCACATGAACCAATTATTATACACTTAAAGGAATTTTTTTTTTTTTACCAAAAACATGTAGTGGAATGAACGTTCCATTTTGATTTATCCCTATTTTTGTTTTTATTTATTCTTAGGTGACACTTTAGAGTGCCGCATATCTATAGATAACTGGTATTTATTCAATGTGAAGATTCCTATGTATGTACTATCAAGTCCTTGTTGGAATGTACATTTTGATGAAATTCTATAATATTAATTTATGATTATGTGTAATAATAGGTGCAATACATGACTATTTGAATTTATTAAAATCAGTTTTTTATCTAATTGGATTTTCTAGCTTCCGTGTGCCTCATTTAAAGTCCCACTCTGTTGCTCCCCTTTTTATTAGATTGAACCCGGGATGGAGGAGGGGTTTTGAACGGCTCCTACGTATACCTCATTTAAAGTCCCAAATACTGTTGCTCTCCTTTTTTTAAATGTAGTGGAATACATTTTGGGTTAAATTTATGACAAAATTCGATTTTTATTGGATTTCTTTTAAAATAGAAAGAAGAAAATACTGTTTTTTTTTCCAAATTTCCGTTTTTTTTGTTTTTTTTTCCGCTTATATCGCAAAAAATGTAAAACGGAGTCGTGAATAAATGGCACCAATATACAGCAATATTTGTGCGAACAAAATGATAAAAATGCAATTTAGGTAGAGTGTAGCATGACCGCGCAATTGTCACTGAAAAGCGCTAAAAGCTGAAAAATTGGTCTGGGAAGGAAGGGGGCGAAAGTGCCCGGTATTGATGTGGTTGAATGAACAATGTCATAAAAACAGTACATAGAATATAATCTTAGCCAAAGATATATGCAAAGCATCCTATTAATGACAATAACTTACTGTAGTCACGTCCATATTTTCTACGTTTCGCCATATGGCTGTCCTGAAGAAGCCATATGGCGAAACATGTGGCTATACAACATTGATGCTCTGTTTTATATGCAATTGTACTTAGCGCTTTTATACTGTACTGTAACATATCACCATTTTATGTTATTATATACGACTATGCAACATGGATGTACTACTGTGTTTGCAATTTTTACCTTTAACAGTGTCAATAAATAACAAATGCATAATGAAAAGGTCCTGTTTTGGTCATAGATGAAAGTGACAGCTGGTCTTACGTTATACAACGCTACCTAGAAGAAAGAAAGGGGTCTCCTTTGTCCATACCAATTATATTCCAACCATTCTATTTAAGAAAAAAAAATAATGTAAATTCTTATTATGGGTGACACCATTTCCAAGATTTTTTTTTTATGTCTGAGGCCATTACTTTATTCTGTACTCCAAACAACTGAGATTCTCACCTTCACAAAGCCGGTAATCTCTCAGCGATCGGATCTCAGGTTGGGTGAAATCACATCAATCAGGACCACTAGCTTCTGTCCTGTAGACCTCCCAGGAGCTCCTGAAAAACAGACAAGAAACATGAAACTCTTCTGCCAAGTTGTTCCACCAATACACAGACTGACAGTCTTTGGCTACTGTGTGTCCTCTCCGAGAGGAGAGCTTATCTGGTCTGGTACAAAATACAGAGAAAATATATTGAGGAGGAATGCCGATAACTTCAAACATTTCTTAGAAAGACACAAAGAGATATGGGAAGCGATAGCAAGTGGTTTTGTTCTCCTCATAGAAATGATTGTTGCCTGATATCATATTGGAGTTTTGCTCAGTTTCCCTTTAAGTACAGTCTTCTTGAAATACAGAGGAGTTCAGTCCTTCAGAGTTTGCATAACATAATTTGGTCAAATGACCAATAAATTCAAAGAAAATAATTTCAAACATCTAATTCCAATATGGGCACCTCTGCTGACCTGGCTTCCATTCTTTTCCATTTGGGGCAAAAAGCTTCTACTCAATTCCTTACCAGTTCCTGTAATGAATCCCTATCGAAAATTAACAATTTTTGTGGTTGAAGATTCAGACTTAAGACCAAGAGGAGCTTTATTCATTTTAAACCCTGGATGGGTTTTCTCCATAAAAAGAGACCCAGTGTAGAATGAATGAAGAAGACTCTTGTCAATTATTTAAGCCTGAAGGCTCCCATCTCCCAGTTCCTATCATCTTTGGGGTGCTAGATATTCCCATCTCCCACTTCCTGTCATCTTTGAGGTGCTGGATATTCCCATCTCCCACGTCCTATCATCTTTGGGGTGCTGGATATTCCCATCTCCCACTTCCTATCATCTTTGGGGTGCTGGATATTCCCATCTCCCACTTCCTATCATCTTTGGGGTGCTGGATATTCCCATCTCCCACTTCCTATCATCTTTGAGGTGCTGGATATTCCCATCTCCCACGTCCTATCATCTTTGGGGTGCTGGATATTCCCATCTCCCACTTCCTATCATCTTTGGGGTGCTGGATATTCCCATCTCCCACTTCCTATCATCTTTGGGGTGCTGGATATTCCCATCTCCCACTTCCTATCATCTTTGGGGTGCTGGATATTCTCATCTCCCACTTCCTATCATCTTTGAGGTGCTGGATATTCCCATCTCCCACTTCCTATCATCTTTGGGGTGCTAGATATTCCCATCTCCCACTTCCTATCATCTTTGGGGTGCTAGATATTCCCATCTCCCACTTCCTATCATCTTTGGGGTGCTAGATATTCCCATCTCCCACTTCCTATCATCTTTGAGGTGCTGGATATTCCCATCTCCCACGTCCTGCCATCTTTGAGGTGCTGGATATTCCCATCTCCCACTTCCTATCATCTTTGAGGTGCTGGATATTCCCATCTCCCACTTCCTATCATCTTTGGGGTGCTGGATATTCCCATCTCCCACTTCCTATCATCTTTGAGGTGCTGGATATTCCCATCTCCCACTTCCTATCATCTTTGGGGTGCTGGATATTCCCATCTCCCACTTCCTATCATCTTTGGGGTGCTGGATATTCCCATCTCCCACTTCCTATCATCTTTGGGGTGCTGGATATTCCCATCTCCCACTTCCTATCATCTTTGGGGTGCTGGATATTCCCATCTCCCACTTCCTATCATCTTTGGGGTGCTGGATATTCCCATCTCCCACTTCCTGTCATCTTTGGGGTGCTGGATGTTCCCAATCTCCCATTTCCTATCATAGTTGGGGTGCTGCATGTTCCCATGTCCTATCATCCTTGGGGTGCTGGATGTTCCCAATCTCCCATTTCCTATCATAGTTGGGGTGCTGCATGTTCCCATGTCCTATCATCCTTGGGGTGCTGGATGTTCCCATCTCCCATTTGCCATCATCCTTGAGGTGGTGGATGTTCCCATCCTCCATCATCCTTGAGGTGCTAAATGTTCCCATCTCCCATTCCCTGTCATCCTTGGGGTGGTGGATGTTCCCATCTCCCATTCCCTGTCATCCTTGGGGTGCTGGATGTTCCCACCTCCCATTTGCCATCATCCTTGAGGTGCTGGATGTTCCCATCTCCCATCATCCTTGAGGTGCTGGATGTTCCAATTTCCTATCATCCTTGGGGTGCTGGCTGTTCCCATCTCCCATTTGCCTTCATCCTTGAGGTGCTGGATGTTCCCATTTTCCATAATCCTTGAGGAGCTGGATGTTCCCATCTCCCATTTCCTATCATCCTTGGGGTGATGGATGCTCCCATCTCCCATTTCCCATCATCCTTGGGGTGCTGGGAGAGGAACCCTCTCACTACACAGTCCTAGAACCTAGAACACTCAAAATAGATATTTCATCACCACCCACAAGAAATGTAAGAAGTGTTCTATGTCCTTATTAGATATTAGCCTAAAAGAAATGGTAATTTTTTTCAGGGCAGTGATGTCACAAAAGTGGGTGCCCCCTGTGTGAGATCACTTTCACAATAAAGGTGTACTACACAATAAAGAAATGTACTACTTAGAGAGTCACTGAAGGCACAGGTGGCAGAAGCACTGTGGGAAACGTTTTTAGAAGATTTTTTTTTGTTCCAGCATGACCAGTGCACAAAGCTAGCTCCATAAGGACATGGTTTGGCTAGCTTGGTGTGGAGGAACTTGAGTGACCTGCATAGAATCCTGAACTCAACGCCTTTAGGATGAGTTAGAATGCCTAATGTGAGCCAGGTCTTCTCGTCCAACATCATTACCGGACTTCACAAAAGCTCTTTTGGCTGAATGGACACAAATTCCCTCAGACATGCTCTGATATCTTGTAAAAACCATTCCATGAAGAGTTGAGGCTGCAAGGAAGGAAGATGGGGCACTAGATATTGCCCAAAGTTTAGAAGTATTTAACAAGTTTATACAGGTGTGATGATCAGGTGTTCATAACCTTTTTACCTATATGGTGTACTCAGGGCTGGTTCTATCACTAGGTGAACTAGGCAGCTGTCTAGGGAGCACTGCCACCTAGGGTGTAGCCATGGCCAATGCCACATTCTGCTCCTGTCACCTCCTCCTCCCCAGTGGATGCCCTCCCCCGCACACAGCAGAAGTGAGCTGAGATTCTGGCACCGGACAAGGTCATTCACAGGATGATGAAGATCACTGCAGCTGAAGTCAGCCCAAAGCCCCGATTGCTGCCTGTCATCGCCAGCCAGCATGGGGATTGGGGGGGATTCGGTGGTTGTGGGGGCAACACACATCACAGTAGGTATAGTATAGTCTATACAGGGCAGCGTGTGCAGGAAAAGGGGGCAGTTTTTGCGGGAAGGGGGTGTAGGGTTAAAGGGGGGCAGTGTATAGAGGAAGCGTGGTGTAGGGTTAAAGAGGGGCAGTGTGTACAGGAAGGGGGGTGTAGGGTTAAAAGGGGGCAGTCTGCATAGGAAAGTGGATGTAGGGTTAAAGGGGGGCAATGAGTATAGGAAGGTGGGTGTAGGGTTAAAAGGGGGCAGTGTGCACAGGACGGGGGTGTAGGGTTAAAAGGGGCAGTCTGTATAGGAAGGTGGGTGTAGGGTTAAAGGGGGGTAGTGTGTATAGAAAGGTGGGTGTAGGGTTAAAAGGGGGCAGTGTATATAGGAAGGGGGGTGTAGGGTTAAAGAATGGCAGTGTGTATAGGAATGGGGGTGTAGGATTAAAGGGGGACAGTGTGTATATAAAGGGGTTGTAGGGTTAAAGGGGAGGCAGTGTGTACAGGAAGGGGGTGTAAGGTTAAAGGAGGGAGTGTGTACAGGAAGGGGGTATAGGGTTAAAGGGGGCAGTGTGTATAGAAAGGGGGTGTAGGGTTAAAGGGGGGCTGTGTGTATAGGAAGGGGGTGTAGGGTTAAAGGAGGGAGTGTGTACAGGAAGGGGGAGTAGGGTTAAAGGGGGCAGTGTGTATAGGAAGGGAGTGTAGGGTTAAAGGGGGGCTGTGTGTATAGGAAGGGGGTGTAGGGTTAAAGGGGGCTGTGTGTATAGGAAGGGGGGCAATGTAAACCGTTTTTTTTTGTTTTGTTTTTTTAAAGGGGTGGGGTGCAAGTAGCTGGTCTTGCCTAGGGTGCAAAATAGCCTAGAACCGTTCCCTGGGTATACTGCTGCAAGGAAATCTTTTTGACTGAAGATACAACCCACTCTTAAGTTACCTACCAAACAACCAGCCCAGACAGGGGCACCTTTGAAAAAAAAAAAAACAATAAAAGTTCTAGTTCTGAAACTTTATGTAACCACGTCAAAGTTTTAAGGACAATCTGAAAAATATAACAGCAGAGATGAGGACAGCGGCTGGGTCGGAAGAGCGGCTGTTTACCGTAAGAGAAGACAGCACGCCCATAATGCCAAAGCAGTGACCTTTTCCCGGGCCTTGCCGAGCTGTGACAGCGAAATAACAGATCCATTGCAAATGACACCATTTACATCGGGCCACGGACATTAGAGCGTTTAGCCTTTCAGCAGTTCGGAAATAAGTCTGTTCAGACAGCCCCTTGGTAAATGAGGCAGCCGCTCACAGCGCAATGCGTCTGCTCTTTAGAACAACATGTATTTCAAGAGATGGAAAGAGTACACACAATTAGATTATTTCATTTACATCCTATTCACATTCTCCGCTCTGCTAGAGGAAGACAAAGATTACAGACTTTATATCGCTATATATATATATATATATATATATATATATATATATATATATATATATAGCCTACATAGCTACATAGAAGTAGAGAGCCTCATTTATCAATGTTATTTAGTTACAAGGTTAAGCAAGAGTACTTTCAGATACTTCTGAGTTAGGAATACTTTACAGAGTTGCCTTGACACAGCATTCATCTCTCCTTCTATTTAAAGAATAATTCCAGGCATTGGTATGTTATACGTAGTTACATTGGTCCTGCTTTTAGGCTTCAGAAAGGGGCGTTCCAAAGCCCTGAAACGCGTAGCCATGCCTTCTACAACATTCCGCTGCTCAGCTTATTCCAGCTGCACTTCTGCTTGCTGAACACAGGAGGTTGGCCGCTCACCACCAGTGCCATTCAGAGAATTTTTAAAGTGGACCTTCACCCTCCTCATTAACTTTCTCCCAATTCACCTTCTGACACCCTCCTCTCACACAATTGGAAATTAACATTTTCTTTGAGAGAAAAAAAAAGAGGGTAAAAGTTGGAGATCCCTTCGAGTTCCTCCTGGTTTTCTTAAATGGGTATGAGTAACATTTACACTGCCCCCAGCCTCCTGGGATTCTTACGTCATGTGGTCCAGGGGGCCACTGGGTACACTACAGCACATGCCCATGGTCATCAGGGGGCGCTGGCTGTCTCTTTATGCTTTTTGTAACTGCCCCCCGATGATGCAGCAAATCGCATGTGCATCATTCAGGGATCACTGCTCAACTCAGGAGAGACAGCCGGTACACATACCTCCCAACATTTTTAGATGGGAATGAGGGACACCTACTAACAAATGTATGTAGGCATAGGACACGCCCCCCTGCAACACCCCCTTAAATGAGAATTAACCAAAAAAAATAAAAAAAATAAAAAGAAGATTCATTAAATCCACAAGGAATTTTTTTACCACTATTCCTTTATACTGGCTTCTAAAATATACAAATGCAGCAATTTATAATTTGGATGAAAGGTTTGGCACCGGGAAACACTTTTTGAAAGATAAAAAGCGCATTTTATATACAATTACAGGTGGTACTTGAAAAATTTGAATATTGTGCAAAAGTTAATTTATTTCACCAATGCAAAGTTAAAAGGTGAAACTAATATGCGAGATATTATTATTATTATTTAAGGTACTTATATAGCGCCATCAATTTATGCAGCGCTTTACATATACATTGTACATTCACGTACAGGGAACGTACGCCCCTACCCTCAAGGAGCTTACAATCTAAGGTCCCCAACTCACATTCATATACTAGGGCCAATTTAAACAGAAGCCAATTAACCTACCAGCGTGTCTTTGGATTGTGGGAGGAAACCAAAGTACCCGGAGGAAACCCACGCAGGCACAGGGAGAACATGCAAACTCCAGGCAGGTAGTGTCGTGGTTGGGATTTGAACCAGCGACCCTTTTTCTTGTCCACAAAAAGTTTTATTTTATTTTGAAAAGATTCATAGGAAATACAAAAAGTACATTTCAGAACTTACAAAGGTTTTAGTCTATTTAACATCAACAAGGCATTCAAATTCAGACAGTTATAAACCAATGGACTAACATTTAGTGCCCCTCATGTGCCCTCCTTAAGTCGGTCTAGTAGGGATCTAGCCCCCTTGATTTCTAGTGGTTGTGGCAGGGCTTTTTAAATTTTTCCCTCTTTCCCCAGCGACCCTTTTTCCTGCTAGGCGAGAGCTCTACTCGCTACACCACTGTGCCGCCCTCGTTACATGCAAAGCAAGATAGTTCAAGCTGTGATTTGTCAGAATTGTGATGATTATGGCTTACAGCTCATGAAAACCCCAAATCTACAATCTCAGAAAATTTGAATATTACATGCAGTCAAAAAAACAAGGATTGTACATAGAAAAATATCGGTCCTCTTAAAAGTATAAGCATGTATATGTACTCAGTACTTGGTTTAGGCCCCTTTTGCAGCAATTAATGCCTCAATATGCGTGGCATGGAAGCCATCAGCCTGTGGCACTGCTGAGGTGTTATGGAAGACCAGGATGCTTCAATAGTGGCCTTCAGCTCTTCTGCATTGTTTCATTTCATGTCTCTCATCTTTCATCTTTCTCTTGGCAATGCCCCATAGATTCATCTTGCTCTTGGCAATGCCCCATAGACATGGGCGTCCGCAGGTAGGGGTAAGGGGGGTCGAGTGCCCCCCCCTGGAATCAGGGATGAGATCTTAAATTCAACACAGTTCCATCCTTAATCGGGGTGCGGGCAGCCCACACCCATGTGCAACCCTCCAGTGGGGTGACACCATCAAGGTTCTGCCAAGCCCCCCTATCAGTGTAGCGTGACTGCAGGCTCTTTTCCGTGCTCAGTCCAGCAGAGAACTCGGCAGCGGTGCTATCAGGTTTACCCCGGTCACCCCCTCCTTTCTCCTGTCAGGGAGAAGAGACGACGGCTCTCACCAGGTTCCTCGCCCAGCTTCCTGCCCGCTCTGTTCCTTCCCTATTGGCCATAACTGTTCCTGCCCGCTCTGTTCCTTCCCTATTGGCCATAACTGAGGGACAATCAAAAGAGACTAGGAGAGGAGAGAATCATAGGACATGTAGTCCCAAAGATTGGTGGCCCCATTTTCCACAGGGAGGAGGATACAGCTTGATCGAGAGATTGAGAGACTGTAGCCTGAGAAAAAAGCTGAGGGAGAGGGTGCTACAGGAAAAAGAACAAGGATTGTGCTGGGCAGAAGCCAGAGAGAGAGAGCCACGCTGCCCAGCACCACCAGAGAGAACTACACTGCCCCATGCCACCAGAGAGAGCCATGCTGTCCAGCACCACCAGAGAGAGAAAGACTGAGTCATTGCCAGGGTACATACATGCTACACTACTGACCAGAGTCGCCCCCGTGGCGCGTGAGCGATCTTCCAGCCGGAGGGATCACTGGTGTTGTTTCGCTGGGGCTGGTAAGAGGGCCTGTTGGCCATTATCCATTACCTATCCTAGGGATTGTACTAAGTCTGCAGTCTCTGACCATGATAATCTGATACTGACATTGTCGAAAAGGGGCGGCGCATGGGTGACCCTAAAATTATGCCCCCCCTTGAAAAAAGTTCTGCGGACGCCCATGCCCATAGATTCTCTATGGGGTTCAGGTCAGGCGAATTTGCTGGCCAATCAAGCGCAGTAATCCCACGGTCATTGAACCAGGTTTTGGAGCTTTTGGCAGTGTGGGCAGGTGCCAAGTCCTGATGGAATATGAAGTCAGCATCCCCATAGAGCTTGTCTGCGGAAGGAAGCATGAATTGCTCCAAAATCTCCTGGTAGGCGGCTGCGTTGACTCTGGACTTAATGAAGCACAGTGGACCAACACCAGCAGATGACACGGCTCCCCAAATCAACACAGAATGTGGAAACTTCACACTGGACTTCAAGCATCTTGCAGTGTGTGCCCCTCCATTCGTCCTCCATACTCTGGGTCCTTGGTAGGGATGAGCTTCGTGTTCGAGTCGAACATTGGCTGTTCGTGCGTTCGGCGAATTCCGAACGTTTTGGCCGTTCGCGTCAAAATTCGAGTGACGCGCGCGCGGACCATAATGCACTGCGTTGGCGCAGTGCATTGCTGCCCGATGATTGGCCAAGCATGCACTGTGACCCCGCATGCTTGGCCAATCGCAGCGCCGGCAGCGAGGAGAGCCATGATTGGCCACAGGCATCCTGCCTGTGGCCAATCATAGCTCAGGCTGTGTAGTGCACGCCCCACACTATATAAGGCCGCCTTTGAGGCGGCTTCGTGTAGTGTGTTACTTAGCATCTGAAGCAGTGGGTGTTCTGTGTACCTTCAACACAGTACACACCAATCGTTTTTGGCTGATTTCCTATCTTGCTGCTGTGTAGTGGTTGTTGTCTGTGCCCTGACTGCAGTATACACCACTATATTCACCTCACCTATATAGCTAGTGATCTAGCTTTAACCACTTAACAACTGCCCATTGCCGATTAACGGCTTCAGGGCGGTTGTTTAACTCTGAGAGGCCGTTAATTAACGGCCTCCCAGAATTCTGCTCTCGCGTGCCCCGAGGTGCGCGCACTCGAGAGCATCCGTGACCGCCGGGTCCACAGGACCCGGCGCATCACGGATCACGGTAAACGGCCGCTCATAGCGGCCGTTTACCACGTGATTGCTCCGTCAAATGACAGAGTGATCACTTGGAAACAAACCGGCGTCATGTTATGACGCCGGTTCCTCCCTCCCCTCTCTGTACCCATCGGTACAGCGGAGGGGAAAGAGATCGGTGTCAGCAGCGATGTGGGCTGCATCTGCAGTGCCCACATCGCTGCTCACCGAATTTAACCCCTCAATTCCCTGCCAATACTCTGCAATACCAGTGTATACTCTGCAGTACCCTGCCATTACTCTGCAGTACCCCGCCATTACTCTGCAGTACCCCGCCATTACTCTGCAGTACCCCGCCATTACTCTGCAGTACCCCGCCATTACTCTGCAGTACCCCGCCATTACTCTGCAGTACCCCGCCATTACTCTGCAGTGCAGTACCCGCCATTACTCTGCAGTACCCTGCCATTACTCTGCAGTAACCCCCAATACTCTGCAGTAACCCCCAATACTCTGCAGTAACCCCCAATACTCTGCAGTAACCCCCAATACTCTGCAGTACCCGCCATTACTCTGCAGTACCCGCCATTACTCTGCAGTACCCGCCATTACTCTGCAGTACCCGCCATTACTCTGCAGTACCCTGCCATTACTCTGCAGTACCCTGCCATTACTCTGCAGTACCCCCCAATACTCTGCAGTACCCTGCTATTACTCTGTAGTACCCCGCCAATACCCCGCCAATACTCTGTAATACCCTGCCATAAATTGCCATACCCAGCCATACTCAGAGATACCCAGCCATACTCGGTGATACCCTGAAATACCCAGCCATAGACGCCCCCCACCCCTCACCGCCCTCCGGTGCTTCTACCAACTCGCCAGTACGATCAAAGCCAGAATCTTTTTTTTATTTTTTATTTCAGGCTTCCCAGCCTAGAGGTGAGATGTGGGGTCATATTGACCCCCCAGATTTCACTGTAAAGAGGACCTGTCAACCCATATTCCTATTACAAGGGATGTTTACATTTCTTGTAATAGGAATAAAAGTGATCAAAAATATATTTGTGGGGAAAAAAAATGTCAAACTAAAATAAATAAAGTAAAATGAACAATAAAAAAAATAAAATAAAAATTAAAGCGCCCATGTCCCCATGTGCTCGCATGTGCCACACATGTGAGGTATCGCCGAGAATGTTAGAGCGAGAGCAATAATTCTAGTCCTAGACCTCCTCTGCAACTCAAAACATGTAACCAGTAAAAAAAAAATTAAAGCGTAGCCTATGGGGATTTTTTAAGTAGCGACGTTTGGCGCCATTCCACGGGCATGTGCAATTTTGAAGAGTGACATGTTTGATATCTATTTACTCAGCATAACTTCATCTTTCACTTTATGCAAACATTGGGCTAACAAGTGGTTAATAATAGAGCTTGCAGTCAGTAGTGTTAGGAGATAGTGCGTGCTGTCTGCGTGCTCTGTACCCAGTACATACCGCTATAATATAGGGCAGGCCCCTACTTTCAAACATCCAACTTACAAACATCTCCTACTTGCAAATGCAAGGAGACAGCAGCAAGTGAGATGAAAAAAGATGGACGACAAAACTAATTATACAGGGGTGATAACCCTTCCCTATGTTTTCCAAAAAGCTTAAAGATAGTTTTTTTGACTGGAGCTACACTTTAAAAATGTACCAGTTGAAAATGACAAACAGATTCAACTTAACACAACAAACCTACACAGTCCCCGTCTTGTTTGCACCGCCTGTATACTGCTGTTCTGAGTATATAGGGCCTGGGGGCCACACGCATTTCCTTTTTTTAATATGGGTACGGGGTTCCCCTTAATATGCGTACAAGACCCAAATAGGCTGGTAATGGGCAGGGAGGGCTACCCATGCCATGTTTCTCAATGATTTTCAACCATATTGCAGGAACCAGATATAACATTAAAACCGCAAGCAGTTTTAAATGGTGTTATTTCCGTTTAATGTCATTTTGTGCAGGGACTGTTCTAAACACGGGAAACACGTGGCACTTCACAGGCATACTACAGACACCCCCCAGGCACCATATTTAAAGGAATATTTCACTTTTTTTTTTTCACTTTAATCGTCATTAAAATCAGTGTTCCCGCCAAAACGGCAGTTTTTAAAACTTTTTTTTGCAGTGACCCATGTCCCCTGAGGCAGGAGGCAGGTCCCCAAACCCTTTTTAGGACACTATCTTGCATATTAGCCGTTAAAATTAGCACTTTCCAATTCGAACGTTCGAGTCCCATAGACTTCAATGGGGTTCTAACGTTCGTACCGAACGCGGGGGTCGTTCGCAAGTTCTGGTGCGAACCGAACCGGGGGGGTGTTCGGCTCATCCCTAGTCCTTGGTTTCCAAATGAGATGCAAAATTTGCTCTCGTCAGAAAAAAAAGAGACCACTGAGCAACAGACCGGGTCTGTTTTTCTTTAGCCCAGGTAAGACGATTCTGGCGTTGTTTGTTGTTCAGGAGCGGCCTTACAAGAGGAATACGGCATTAGAAGCCCATGTCCAGGATCCGTCTGTGTGATGGCAGCTCCATGCACCGACTCCAGCCTCAGTCCACTCCTTGTGAAAGTCCCCAACACTTTTGAATAGCCCCAATCCTCTCCAGGCTGCGGTCATCCCTGCTGCTTGTGCACCTTTTTATTCCACACTTTTCCCTTCCACTTAAAGAGGAAGTAAACCCTAATGGGTTTACTTCCTCTTTTTTTCCCTGCAAAGGTAAAGCATAATGGACTACTATGCATCGCATAGTAGCTCATTATGTGTCACTTACCTGACACAGGAGCCAGCGAAGTCGCCGCTGATCCCTGTAGTCCGCCGCATCCATCTTGCTGGTGGCGTCTCGCAGCTCCGACCAATGACAGCGGCGAAGCCGCGATGACGTCACTCCCGCGCATGCGCACGGGAGTCGCGTCTCGCAGCTCCGCCTCTGCCATTCGGCGAAGCCGCGATGACGTCACTCCCGCGCATGCGCACGGGAGTCGACAAATTAGGCAAATCCATTCTTGGATTTGCCGCATTTAGTGCGCCTGCGCGCCGCTGTCTACGGCGCATGCGCCGTAGACAGCGGTGCCCATTTTCGGGCAAATATCTCCTAAACCATATAGGTTTAGGAGATATTTCTTGGACCTACAGGTAAGCCTTAATCTAGGCTTACCTGTAGGTCAAAGTGGTTTGAAGGGGTTTACTTCCTCTTTAACTTTCCATTAATGTGCTTTGATACAGCACCTTGAGAACATCCAACTTCTTTTGCAATTACCTCTTGAGGCTTTCCCGCCTTATGGAGGCAGAACCTTCTTTAATATTGATTGTACCCTGGGCAAAACTTACCTCCTCCCCCCCCCCCCCCCCCCAAGGTGCTCTCCACCTGCTCTGAGACATACAATAAATAGCAGTTAGACTCAAAATCAGTTTACTAAATCAGATCAGGCAGCTATTGCGATTGTTTGCCAGAGGTTACAGTGTATCATTACCGCTCACTGACTGGTTGCTAGAGGTTACAGAACACATTACAGCTCACTGACTGGTTGCTAGAGGTTACAGAACCTCACAGCTCACTGACTGGTTGCTAGAGGTTACAAAACACATTACAGCTCACTGACTGTTTGCTAGAAGTTACAGAACAGATTGCCGCTCACTGACTGGTTCCTAGAGGTTACAGAACACATTACCGCTCACTGACTGGTTGTTAGAGGTTACAGAACACATTACAGCTCAATGACTGGTTGCTAGAGGTTACAGAACACATTACCGCTCACTGACTGGTTACTAGATTTTACACCACACATTACGGCTCACTGATTAGCTGCTAGAGGTTACAACACATGATTTCTGCTTGTTGATTGGTTGCTAGAGATTACTGTGGTTATGACCTCAGGGGGGCCATGATATGCATATCAATGCCGCCGACCGCAGCTATTTACATATGAATGCCACCGCTATTTACATATGAATGCCGGTAATGTACATGTAAACACAGGGTCTGCAGGTGAGTCATCTGTACACAACAATAGGGCAGAGCTGGGCAGCATTAGTAGCAGCACTTCACACTGAGATATTGGGACACAGCACAGGACCAAAACCTCAAGGGATTAGGGAATTTAAACCAGGATAGTTGGCAAGTATGAGGCAGCTGCTTTGGGCCCCACAACAATGACAGGGCCCAGGGCAGCTGCCCTGCCTTAAAAACGGCCCTGTATGGAGGATGTCAATGATGATTTTCTGCACAACTGTCAGGTCAGAAGTCTTTCCCATGATTGTGATTCCTACTGAACCAGACTGAGAGACCGTTTAAAGGCTCAGGAACTCTTTGCAGGTGTTATGGCTTAATTAGCTGATTAGAGTGGGACACTTTGAGCCTAGAATATTGCACCTTTTCACAATATTCTAATTTTCTGAGATTGTGGATTTGGGGTTTTCATGAGCTGTAAGCCACAATCATCACAATTATGACAAATCACAGCTTGAACTATCTTGATTTGCATGTAATGAGTCTATCTCATACCGTATATACTCGAGTATAAGCCGAGATTTTCAGCCTCTTTTTTGAGGCTGAAAGTGCCCCCTCGGCTTATACTCGAGTCACCGCTGTCTGACTGCTCGATCAGCGTATCGAGCAGACAGACGGCGGACATTAAAATTCAAAAGCCGCGCCTCCTTCTCCGCCTCCGCCTGTGATAGGCGGAACACTGAATTTCCCAGCAGTCAGTGTTCCGCCTATCACGGACATCCGTTCATTCTCATACTACGGACGAGTATGAGAGGATGTCCGTGATAGGCGGAACACAGGCTGCTGGGAAATTGAGTGTTCCGCCTATCACAGGCGGAGGCGGAGAAGGAGGCGCGGCTTTTGAATTGTAGAATGGCCGCCGAGAAGAGCGGCGATCCTGGAGCGGCGATCCATCGGCACGACACGGGACGGAGGAGGCACGGGACAGAGGAGGCACGGGACAGAGGAGGCACGGGACAGAGGAGGCACGGGACAGAGGAGGCACGGGACAGAGGAGGCACGGGACAGAGAAGGCACGGGACAGAGGAGGCACGGGACAGAGGAGGCACGGGACAGAGGAGGCACGGGACAGAGGAGGCACGGGACAGAGGAGGCTCGGGACGACGGCGGCTCGGGACGGAGGCTTGGGACACAGGTAGGCTGGACACACACACACAAGGCTGCATGGACACGGACACACACACACACACACACACACACACACACACACACGGATGGATGGATGGATGGATGGATACACACACACACACACACACACACAGGGATGGATGGATGGATGGATACACACACACACACACACACACACACACAGGGATGGATGGATGGATGAATACACACACACACACACACACACACACACACACACACACACAGGGATGGATGGATGGATACACACACAGGGATGGATGGATGGACGGACACACACACAGGGATGGATGGATGGATGGATGGACGGACACACAGGGATGGACGGACACACAGGGATGGACAGCCATGTCTCACCCTCGGCTTATACACGAGTCAATAAGTTTTCCAGTTTTTTGGGGGTAAATTGGGGGCCTCGGCTTATATTCGGGTCGGCCTATACTCGAGTATATACGGTATATTAGTTTCAGCTTTTAAGTTGCATTAGTGAAATAAATGAACTTTTGCACAATATTCAAATTTTTCGAGTATCACCTGGGGGGTGAGGGACAGAGGGACATTGCTCCAAATCAGGGACAGTCCCTCCAAATCAGGGACAGTTGGGAGCTATGCCGGTACCCGATGTATGTATGCCGGTACTGATGTATGTATGTATGTATACCATTGACAGGACAAGGTCACCTAGAGAACATGCCAAACTGCACCCCCCCCCCTAAAGATGTATGAGCATTATGTGCCATCAAAAATCACTCCCCACTCCATTCCCAAAATATCCCCCCTCCAGCAAAAATAAATCACCCCTCCTAGAAAAAATCCTCCACCCCCCACCCTACTTAGCACCCCCCCCCACCACATCTTCCCTACTAGTGCAAATACCTCCCACCCCCCAAAAAAGGTTCTCCTCCTAGCACAAATCTCATCCCCTCTCTATCATATCATCTCTTCTAGCACAAAACCCCCAAGTCCCCTCCTAACACAAACACCCCCCCCTCCTCAATCTTCTCTACTGGTACAAATCCCTCCCAGCCCACCCCCTCCCCCCAAAAAAAAGTTCTCCTCCTAGCACAAGTCTCCTCCCCTCTCTGTCATATCACCTCTTCTAGCCCGACACACATCCCCCTGAATCTCCATTCCTAGCAACCCCCCCCCCCTGCCAATTTCCGCTTCCTAAAACAATTATCTTCCCCTACTGCCCCCCAAATTCCTCCTTCCAATACCACAGTGCCCAGGGCAGCCACCCCTCCTGCCCCCCCCCCAAAGATGTATGAGCATTATGTGCCCCCCCCATAAAAATAAAAAATGTGGGCATTGATCTGCATGATTACCTTCTAAGCATAAACTCCCCCTAATCCCAATACAAATCACCCCCCAGCTGAAATCCCCCCCCCCCCAGCACAGATGACCCCCACCCAAAAAACAAATAAATCACCCCTCCTAGCACAAATCCTCCACCCTCATCCCCCCACCTAGTACAAACACCCCTCCCAATATTCCCTACTAGCACAGATCACCTCTACCATATCACCTCTTTTAGCACAAACCGCCCAAATCCCCTCCTAGCAAAAATCCTCTTCTCCCATCCCCCTCCCAACACAAATCCCCCCTGAATCACCATTCCTAGCATCCCTCCCCCCAAATTTCCATACCTAGAACAATTATTTTACCCTGGTGCCCCCCCAAATTCCCCCCCCCCCCACCTCAATCCCCTTGCAGTGTCCCCCCTCACCTTACATGATACCACAGTGCCCAGGGCAGTAATCCCTCCTGCCCACCCCTTTGACACGGCCCTGATGTATACCTGTATTAAAGTGTATGTCCTGGCATTACCCAAATTAACCTCCCAGGCCTAGGGTGACAATGCTGTTCCTCCACAGATACAGTATAGTGAGTGGGCATGGTCACCCCAGGACAGGAACAGTTTTATTGGCATAATCAGCAAGTAAAAATAAAAGAAAAAAGTAAAAAAAACAAAACAAATGCAGCCACCATATCTAAAAACTGGTAAGCTGCGATATACATGTTTATTCTTTTGTTTTTATACACTATTTCGTTGAGGTCAGAGGGGACCCTCCATCATTCTTTTCGATTAATATTTTGGCCCATTTTGTGCCCATGGGCAGTTGTACATAACCTGTGCCCGCCCCTGCATGTGCAACCTGGCACCGCGGCAGTAAAACGGGCTAAAATATTCCATCTATCTGCCTATTATCTCATGGAAAATGAAGCGTAATCCTGACAAAGTGCCAGCAGGAGCGAGGGAGGACTGGCAGGAGAAGCGTTTAAAAAAAAAAAAAAAAAATTCTCTCCTTTTTCTTGCAAATGGTAACAAATAACGAACGGCGAAGGTCTTACAAAAACACGGAGTCCGATGCCGGTAACACGAGGAGCTTGTTGTCCAATGCCACATCAACACTTACCGCGCGGCGCTCGGCTGGCAGGCTTGTGGTTCAGCAAGTCGTGTAAAATAAACAATTATAATTTATATTATTTGGGCTTTCCAGCAATCTGTAGATAATCTCAGACTAAATAATGACTGCCGTCTCCAAACGCTTTTGCCAAGCGCCTAATGAAGAACATAGGGATTCCCTTAAAATCCTCCAACTGGGTGGTTCTTAACCACTTTCCCTCCAAGGAAGATTTACCCCCCTTCATGACCAGGCCCTTTTTTGAGATACGGCACTGAATTACTTTAACTGATAACTGTGCCGTTTATGCAATGCGGTACATAATTTAAATTGATGTCCTTTTTTTTTCTCCACAAATAGAGCTTTTTTTTGGTGGTATTTGATCACCTCTGCGCTTTTTATTTTTTTGCGCTATCAACAAAAACAAAACAAAAAACTATTTTGAAAGACAAAAAAAAAAAAACAATATTCTTTACTTTCTTCTATAAAACATATCCAATAAAAAAACTGTAAAAAAAATAAATAAATAAAAAATAAATAATAATAGAAAAAAAAACGAACTTCTTCATAAATTTCCGCCAATATGTATTCCGATCTGATCTGCCAGTACATACTGTATACTGCAGGCAAGTGGCTCGTACAGGCACCGTAACGTAACTGTACGTTGCAGCTTTCTTCTGGCTGCAGGTAGGGGGCGCCCGCTGGCTCTGCTGTGATTGAACACAGGCTCCCGCCATCTGGCAGCTCTTAAACAACTAAGGGGCCGCCCAGCAACATCACCGCATGGCACTGCTCCCTTGTGACATCATCGACCCAGCATGCCCTTGTTCGATGACATCACAGGGAGGTGGTGACGTCGCCGGATGGCCCCTTCCTTTAGTTATTTAGGAGCTGGCAGACAACAGAGATGTTAGACAGTAGGTGCCTTTGTCTAGACCAGAGGATTTTTTTTCTTTTTTTGGGTCAGCAGTGGCGGCGGGCGGTGTGATTAATGATGGATCTACACTAGAGGACTCTTTTCTTTTTATTTTTATTTTTTTTATTATGGAATTGTCAAAAAACTTGTGTTGTGTTTTTATTTACTTTTTATACTTTGGTGAATGAGTAGGGGTACTATGTACCCCATACTCTTTCACATGGGGAGCAGGATCTGGGGACCCCCTTGTAAAAGGGGGCTTCCGGATTCAAATAGGGCTCCCACCAACAGACCCCCACAACCACAGGCCAGGGTTGTGGGGAAGAGGCCCTTGTCTCCATCAACATGGGGACAAGGTACTATTAGGAGGGGGCCCCCCTGCCCCAAAGCACACTCGCTCAATCCCCCCCCCCCCTTTCCTGATCTGCTGGGCTGCATGCTCGGCTAAGGGTCTGGTATGGATTTGGGGGAACCCCACACAATTTATTATTTTTTTTTTACATTTTGGCGTGGGGTTCCCCTCAAAATCCATACGAGACACGAGGGCCTGGTATGGATGGGGGGAGGCCCACGCTGATTTTTTTTTCCCATCTATTTTTCACTGTTGGTGTAGGCTGTGGGCGGCACAGTGGTGTAGTGGTTAGCACTCTCGCCTAGCAGTAAAAAGAGTCGGTGGTTCGAATCCCAACCACGACATTACCTGCCTGGAGTTTGCATGTTCTCCCTGTGCCTGCGTGGGTTTTCCTCCGAGTACTCTGGTTTCCTCCCACACTCCAAAGACATGCAGGTAGGTTAATTGGCTTCTGTCCAAAATTGGCCCTAGTATATGAATGGGGACCTTAGATTGTGGGCTCCTTGAGGGTAGGGATCGATGGGAGTGTGCAATGTACAGGGATAGGGACAATGGTAGACACTCACTCAGGTTTGAACTGGATGGACTAGTGTCTTTATTCAACCTTACTAACTATGCAATTATGTAGTGTCAAATACTGTCCCCCGTCGTGCAGTACGGAGGACAAGAAGATGCCGAAGGTCTCCGAAGATGAACGACGCCTGCGCTGTGAGTCCAGGTTCAAGCACCACCATCCAAGTGGACACAGAGTTAGAATAAAAAATAGCCGAGCAAAGCGAGGCCGTGCCCAAAGCGCCGCGAGTGAAGCGAGCCCGCGAGGGGCCCTGTTACTATGTGCTACCGTATGTCCACTTGGGTGGTGGGGCTTGCACCTGGACTTAGTGCGCAGGCGCCGTTCTTCTTCTGAGACTTTCGGAGTCTCCTTCTCCTCTGTACTGCGCCTGCGCAGTACGGGGCGGACACTATCAGATGGCCGGACAGTTTTTGACAGAACACCGGCATTCTTTTGTTTACATTCAGCTGTCAGAAGGGAAACCCACCGACAGCTGATTGGTCATCGGTTGTTAAGGACACGGCAGCTGGCTTCCCAGCCCGCCCCTTAACAACCAGCTATTTTTCACATGGAATTTGCATTGGTCCATCAATTTTTGACCGCTTCAAAATGGAATTGTTCTGAAAATTTGGAATTTGTTAGAAAGCAAAGAAATCAAAATGAAACAAACCAAAATTTTCCATTCTGCTCGACTTTCTAGCGATTTTGTACAGCACAAACAAAATGATCACATTGGTCAAAGCCAAGTCATTTAAAGATGCATCAAAATGACATCAAAGTTGCACGATAAAGTCACAATGGAAGTCGCACAGGTGTGAATTTAAACCTGTTTGGGAAAAACGTATATCTAGAGAAAAAAATTAAAATAAATTGGGTGCGACGACATGGTGGACCACTTGGTGAAAACACAGACACTTGACTAGACGTTTGGATGAGGGACTTTCTCCATACAAGAGTTGTACAGTAACATTTTCCGCAATGCTCTAAGTTGTAACATGAAGAGGAAACAGGGTGGGCAGAGAAGCCGTTCATTGGGGGGGGGGGGGGGAAGTAAGGTTTACCTAAACACCCCTTCTGGCCATCAGACCCTCTTCTACAGGAAGGGTTGAGGGCCGACTCGGAGCTCTGACCTTGCAGGGGATTGCAGTTGAGTCAGATGTTTGGAAAGGGTCTAATATAAAATGACAGCTCTGCCCATCTGACTTTCATTACAATACAAGTATATTTATATCCCGCCTATGTAATGAAGATTTATGGCCGGCCTGTCAGGAGGACGACCAGTCCTGTGCCGTGCATACTTTCCTACGGGATCTTTCCACAGGATTGACTTTCAGCGAGCAGATACGGATCTCGTTACGCACCGCGCCAACTTAAAGGAGAGCGATAATCTTTTCAAATGTTTTTCAGATGTTCACGTGAAAGCGATCAAGTTAATGTAGATAACTTTATTAATACATGTTAAATCCTTGTTTCTATGTATGGTTTGTATTTATATACCCACCTGGGGGCAGCCATATTTTCAGATTCAATTTTGCTCTAGCTCAAGAGTGACCTGTTGGTTCTTTACCTGGTATACTGCGAGTCTACCAGGCTAGGTCAATCTGATTTAGGGCCAGCTGTAAACGGAGCGAATTTCATTCCTGCAACCACGGGTTGCAGGTAGGGTTGCCACCTGTCCAGGATTCACCCGGACAGTTCGGGTTTGGAATCATGTGTCCGGGTTACAGACTGCCTGAAACCCGGACAAATTATTTAGACTAGACTATGGCTTCCCAGCAGGGTTACTGGCTGCAGTTGTCTAAGCTGGGAGTGTCTGTTACACTCTTTCACACTGCCCAATGCCAGCACTAACAACCCCCTCAAACACACAGATGAGATAGGATAGAGGGCTCCATCTGCACCTCTCCTTCTCCCCACCCCTACCCCTCTGCGTCTGCCCACACTCCAATCCCTGGCGCTGTGCCTCAGAAACGGAAAGTTGGGGCCGGAAATTTGAAGTCCAGCAGCCTCAGATACTTCTGGATGAGAGGTGCTGACTGCCAAGGGGTGAGTGAGCTCCCTATCCATCCCTGTCTGTGACTGAAGTCTCTCCTTTTTCTCTCCTCTGAGTGAGTACACCAAGGTAAATCAGGGTTCTCAGAGAACCCCTTACATCAGAGTTCCCCTTTACACCAGAGGCCACAGTGTTCTCCCTTACATCAGAGTCCCCTCCGTACATCAGAGTTCTCAGTGTTCCCCCTTAAATCAGGGTTCCCAGAGCATCCCTTATGTCAGAGTCCCCAGAGTTCTCCCTTACATCAGAGCTTGCAGAGTCCCCCCTTATAGTGAAAGGGAACTCTGTGAGTTCAGATGTAAAGGGGAACTCTGTGGACTCTGGTGTAAAGGGGGAACTCTTGTTATTAACTTCATATGATTAGAAATGTTGTTTAATAGCAAAATATATGTATAGTTCATATTATAAAAAAATTTGAGTGTGCGCTGCTAAAGTGTTCGGGTTTGACTTGAAGAAAAGATGGCAACCCTAGTTGCAGGAAAGAAATTTGCTTGATTCCCCCATCAAAACAGACAGTGCTAATGCAGGAATCCCTCCTGCCAGACCATTGTCTTCTCCTGGTAGGGGGGGCGGGGCTGTGGGAAGCCGTCTCTTCTAAGACAAGACATTGATTATCGCTAGCGGCTTTAATCGCAAGAGAATCTGGAAGGCTGGTTGTACCCAAGGTGATCGATCGATCATTTTGGTACATTCAGCCTGCCCATTAATGGTTCAAGTATCGTGTATGGCTGGCCTTATGCAGTGTACACACGACCAGACTTTCCGGCAGACTAGGTCCGACGGTCTTCCCGACGAACTTTCGGCAGACTTTCCGAACGAACGGACTTGGCCACACACAATCACGCTAAAGTCCGACGGATTTGAACGTGAGGATGTACAACTGGACTAGAATAAGGAAGTTCATAGACCGTAGCCAATAGCTGCCCTAGCGTCGGTTTTTGTCCGGACTAGCATACAGATGAACGGATTTTTCGAGTCCGTCGGAAAGATTTGAAACATGTTCTAAATCTAAAGTCCGTCTAATTTTTAGACAGCAAAGGTCCGATGGAGCCCCCATGCGATCGAATTGTCCGACGGATTCGTTCTGTCGGACCTTTGCTGTCGAAAAGTCCGGTCGTGTGTACATGGCATTAGTCTCTGCAAATTTGAAGGGCAAGAAACATTCACAATGCTCAGGGTAAGGTAGATACCACATGATCCAGATCAATATTCTCAATCTTTTTTGGAGACCAGGGCCCAGTAATATGAGCTTGTTTACACTTGCTTCAAAATGTGGCATTGGACACGTTTTTAAAGCACTCTGAATGCCAGTCAAAGCGCCTGTCACTAAATAAAAATGGTTACCTTACAGTGCCGTTCACAAATTCAAAAATGATACCCCATCTCGGTTTTTTGGTGCTTCAAAGCGTCTCCAAAGCCTCCACTGAAGTCTATGACAACGCTCGCTAACAGCACCACCAGCTTTTGAGATGCTTTTATTTTGCGTTAGCTTTGCTTTGAAGGTATGGCAGGTATGAGATATCCCAAGATGCACTGGAAAACCAACAAGTGAATGGGAAAGATGTCATCGGCAGTGTATTCTGGTGTATATATTCTGGAAGTGTCTGGTGCAGACGTCCCACTTGACGCAGCATGGACCAGGAGCAGCAGGAAGGTAAGCGGGGTCCAGACTGGAGCAGAGCAACTAGAAAAAGACACACGTGGTGTGCAACACGGGAACGCTATAGCGGAAAGTGAACTGGAGAGAGAGGACTGAGCGGCAGAGAATCAGCAGAGTTGGGGGGCTGGAGCAAGAGAAACTTGCAATGTCATGCGTGGTGCGCAGCGTGGGAGCAATATAGCGGGAGGTGAGTAAGGATTGGACAGAGAGGAGGATCAGGAAGCAGAGGATCAGCAGAGTTGGGGGTTACTACTAAGCAGGGAATCAGCAGAGCCGGGTGCTACTAGTGAGTGGGAGTTCAGCATAGCTGGCGATTACTACCGAGAGGGGGATAAGCAAAGCTAGAGGTACTACTGATTGAGGTATTAGCAGAGCTGGGGGTACTACTGAGCAGGGGATCTGCTGAACGAGGGTACTAGTAAGTTGGGGATCAGCTGAATATGGGTACTAATAACCTGGGGATCTGCTGAGTGGGGTTACTACTGAATGGGATCTGCTGAGCGAGGGTACTGGTATGTTGGGGATCTGCTGAACAAGGGTACTATTGAACTGGGGATTTATTGAGTGGGGGTACTACTGAGTAGGGGATCTGCTGAACAATGGTATTAATAAGCTGGGGATCTGCTGAACAAGGGTACTAATGAGCTGGGGATTTATTGAGTGGGGGTACTACTGAGTAGGGGGATCTGCTGAACGATGGTATTAATAAGCTGGGGATCTGCTGAACAAGGGTACTAATGAGCTGGGGATTTATTGAGTGGGGGTACTACTGAGTAGGGGATCTGCTGAATGATGGTACTAATAAGCTGGGGATCTGCTGAACAAGGGTAATAATGAGCTGGGGATTTATTGAGTGGGGGTACTACTGAGTAGGGGATCTGCTGAATGATTGTACTAATAAGCTGGGGATCTGCTGAGCAAGGGTACTAATGAGCTGGGGATTTATTGAGTGGGGGTACTACTGAGTAGGGGATCTGCTGAACGATGGTACTAATAAGCTGGGGATCTGCTGAACAAGGGTAATAATGAGCTGGGGATTTATTGAGTGGGGGTACTACTGAGTAGGGGATCTGCTGAATGATTGTACTAATAAGCTGGGGATCTGCTGAACAAGGGTAATAATGAGCTGGGGATTTATTGAGTGGGGGTACTACTGAGTAGGGGATCTGCTGAACGATGGTACTAATAAGCTGGGGATCTGCTGAACAAGGGTACTAATGAGCTGGGGATCTGCTGAGTGGGGGGTACTACTGAGACCCGGGGGTTCTACTGGACCCCTTTAAAACAAATAGAAAATCAACACACACTTGACATTTGCCAAGCTTTATTAAAGCTTCAAAAAGCATCACAGACGCATCAAAAAAGTATGTTGAAGCGGTAGGCACTTTAATGTGTGTCAAAGCAAGTGTAAATGAGCCCTAAGGTGGAAGGTGTACATAACATACTACACATCATATACTGCCTGAGCCTGTTCTGTATCTACCAAAGGAGGACACATTCCAGAGGATGGGATAAAAGGGATCAAAATGCTCCCAGGATAAAGAAATGCAATGTAACCGACACAACCTCCTAAAAGTGATTTTCAGAAGACCCAGGATACAGACAGGTCAATGTTCGTATATGTTCCTGTCAAACACACAGGAAGCAATAAAGAATAAGGGGAGTTCAAGACTTCCAGCCTTACTCTTAAAAATAGGAATCGAAATGATGTTTAGTTTACTGTGTGCACTATTTATCATTATCTGTCTTTTTTTAAAGTAAATTTATTTTCACCTGCTTTTGACCTTCACTGCATCTTAACCTCTAAGCGCTGTCTCCCGCTGGCCCTTTAAGGAATCTGAAAGACCAAAGGCAGAGGCGGGTTTTCCAATCATTAAATCATTATAACTGGCTGTCAAAAGCAGTCACATGATTGGGAACCCCTCCCACCAGCTCCTGATTGGAAACGGCGAGAAGGAGCTGTCAGTGATTGTTCGGTCGCTGTGCCGGGTGCGTGCAGTAAGCCCGCCCACCATGCTGAAACATACGTATGAACAGTGCTGGGACAAGATCATCCAGTGCAAAGGGCAAAGATGCCAAACTGTGCCACCCCACCCCTGATCATTATATGCAAGCTTCTGAGAAGGAAGGAAGGAGAGAGAGAGCAACAGCCCGCACCTCCTCCTGATTCTCTCCTCCTTTACTTGCTACTTCCAGTGCTGGGCTGACAGAAGTAGTGATGCCGCTGTCACTACTCCTGTCTGTCTTATAGAATAAGGAACTTGCGGCGCTCCATCCCTATAATAAATTCTGCGCCCAGGGCAGCCGACCCTTCTGCCCACCCCTTGTCCCAGCCCTGCATATGTGCATCACATCAACGGAACGTACCGTACTTACCAACTTTTGTGATTTTGGATCCCAAGACACTGTTAATCCCAACGTCTACATTCTGCATTTCTTCTCCACGCTTTACAGGTGGCCTTTCAAAATCCCGCCCCTTAGTGAGTTTATCTTGGCCAGACCTTACTTTTAGACCTTTACTTTGGAAGGACTGCTCATCACGAACCCCCTTACGGCTTAGTCCCACCACCCGAACCCAACGTCTAAATATGCAGGGATCACCTACTTCTGGTTGGGCACATCCAAAGCACACCCACTTTACATGTTGTGATCCCAGGACATGGCCCGGGGACACAGAATATCAGCAGGCTAGAGCGCTGCTCATCATGTTGACTTTACAGGTTGGTCCTGCCCGCACCCAGCCTCTAAATATGTAGGGATCACCAACTACTAATGGGCATGCCAAATTCCACCCACTTTGTAGGTTGGCCCCTCTTAGACCCCACCTCTAAAACATGCAAGGTCTGCTCATCATGTATACTTTATGAGTTGGTCATGCCTAGACCTTGCCTCTTTGCAATCTTGACTTTTTGAGTTGCAAATAAGGTTGATGCTGTGATCCCAGGACATGGAATGTACCGTACTTATCAACTTTAAGATCTTGGATCCCAAGACACTGTTAACCCCCCGCCTACATTCTGCATTTCTTCTCTCCGCTTTCCAGGTGGCCGTTTCAAAATCCCGCCCACTTAGTGAGTTGATCTTGGCCAAACCTTACCTTTACATACACAGAACCTACTTATCACATATCTTTACCGATTGGTCCCACCCAGTCCCAGTTTATAAAACATGCAGGGATCACCAATTTTCAGGTGGGCGCACTCAAATTACACCCACATTGTGTGTTGGTCCCTCCTAGTCCCAGCCTTCTAAATATGTGGGAACCGCTCATCATGCATACTTTGTGAGTTGATCCCATGAATAGTAGCCCATTATGCTTTTGCTTTGCAGGGAACAAAGAGGAAGTAAAACCCATCAGGGTTTACTTCCTCTTTAAAAAAACCCTGATGTTACAATTGCATTATTATGAAGGGAAGGGACACCCATACCTCCATAGGGGCCCAAACCCCTAATTCTCCAGTATTTTCTCCTGCACCGCCTTCGAAGACCCAATAGACCACGACTGCTGCTATGACTAGTAACAAAAGAACTAGGGTTGCCACCTTTTCTTTAAGTCAAGCCCGAACACTTTAGCGCCATGCAGCAATTTTTTTTAATATTATAAACTATACATATATTTTGCTATTAAATAACATTTCTAATCATATGAGGTTAATCACAAGAGTTCCCCTTTACATCAGAGTCCACAGAGTTCCTCTTTTACATCTGAACTCACAGAGTTCCCTTTCACTGTAAGGAGGGGGACTCTGCAGACTCTGATGTAAAGGATAACTCTGGGGACTCTGTCATAAGGGATGCTCTGGGAACCCTGATTTAAGGTGGAACATTGAGATCTCTGATGTATAGAGAAGATTCTGATGTAAGGGGGAACACTGTGGCCTCTGGTGTAAAGGGGAACTCTGATGTAAAGGGTGCTCTGAGAACCCTGACTTGCCTTAGTGTATTCACTCACTCACTCCTTGGCAGTCAGCACCTTCAAATTTCCAGCCCCAACTTTCCATTTCTGAGGCACAGCGCCGGGGATTGGAGTGTGGGCAGACACAGAGGTGTAGGAGTGTTTGGGGGGGGAGGGGGGTGGAAGCTGCAGGGAAGCCATAGTCAATCTAAATAATGTGTCCGGGTTTCAGGCAGTCTGAAACCCGGACGCATGATTCCAAACCCGAACTGTCCGGGTGAATCCTGGACAGGTGGCAACCCTAAAAAGAACCCACAAATTAAACAGTCAGGCAAAAGTTAAACCCCCTAAACATCCTACCATAGAACAAACCACACCCGTATTAAATCGTCGTCACACAACCCCAAACCTAACCAACTAGGAAGGGTGGATGGGAGACACCTTCCTTACCCTTTGAGAAGCTCCGACTACTCTCCGGCTGTACACCTCCTCCCTCCACACCCTACTGGACACCCCCCCCCCCATCACTTCAGCATACCTCCCAACATTTTGAGATGGGAATGAGGGACACCTACTAGCAAATGTGTGTAGGCATAGGACACGCCCCCTGTCACACCCCCTTAAAGGAGAATTAACAAAAAAAAAGGTTAATTAAATCCACAAGGGACTTTTTTTTACCACTACTGTTCCTTAAGATTGGTCCTTTCTAAGCCCTTGTACACACGGTCGGATATTCCGATGGAAAATGTCCAATCGGACCGCGTTGTCGGATAATCCAACAGTGTGTGGGCTCCATCGGACCGTTTCCGTCTGAATATCCGACGGACCAAGTTTTAGAGCTGGGCTATAAACCTTCCCGACAAAATGATCCGATAGGACTTTGTCCGATCGCTTGTAGAGAATTCTGATCGGACAAAGCGCCACGCATGCTCAGATCAAATTCCTAGATCAAAGCTATTGGCTACTAGCCTGAAAATAGTCCCGTCGTAACGAAATAACGTCATCACGTTACGAACGATCAGATTTTCTGACAACTTTGTCCGACCGTGTGTATGCGACACAACTTTCGTATAAAATCCGACGGATTTTGTTGTCGGAATGTCCGACTGTGTGTACAAGGGCTAAGATGTACAAATGCAGCAATTTATAATCTGTATGAAAGGTTTAGCGCTGGAAACACTTTTTGAAGGATAAAAAGTGCATTTTATATACAACTATATGGATCAGACCAAAATGAGGGACAAGTGAGGAGGAATGAGGGACAGAGGGACATTGCTCCAAATCAGGGACAGTTGGGAGCTATGCTTCAGGACCCAATCAAATAAGTGAATACCCCACATATTCAAATAATACCCCTTATTAACTCCGCCTCACTGCCCTCCCCCCCGTCATGCTGGCCCCTCCCCCCAGTTTCACTTTTGCTCCGGGCAATATACTTTATGGGTTGGTCCCACCTAGACCTTACCACTAAATATGAGGGGAACACCCACTTCCTACCTCTGCAGTTAATGACTTTTTGAATGCATTTTGCAGTACCTAAAATAAAGTTGATGCTGTGATCCCGGGACACGGCCCTGGACACAGCATAAGGATGCAGGACTGTCCTGCCAAATCCAGGACAGCTGGCATCTCCACTATACCCAAAACTTTTTTTTTCGTTTGTTTCATTTAGTATGGGGAAGAGTAATGCCCTGTACACACAGTCGGAAATTCCGAAGGAAAAGGACAGATCGGATTATATTGTCGCAAAATCTGATCGTTTGTGGGCTCTATCGGAACTTTTTTCCGTCGGAAATTCCGATGGAAAAAATTTGAGAGCAGGATCTCAACTTTTCCGACCAAAAAAAAATCCGATCGCACTTTTTACGATCGTTTGTAGAGAATTCCGATCGGACAAAGTGCCACGCATGCTCAGATCAAATTACGAGACCAAAGCTATTGGCTACTAGCCGCAACGTAGTTCCGTCGTAACGAAATAACGTCATCACGTTCCGAACGATCGGATTTTCCGACAACTTTGCAACACCAGTTTTGGACAAAATCCGTTGGAAAAAATCCAACGGATTTTGTTGTCGGAATGTCCGACCGTGTGTACGGGGCATTAGAACCCCTCCCAGGTTTTAAGGCTGCCTGATGCTCCAACATGCCGCGTACACACGATCGAATTGTCCGGCGTACTTAGTCCGACATACAATCCGGCAGATAATCCGGCGGACTTTCTACCGAACGGACTTGGACACACACAGACACACAGAAAGTCCGACGTTCGCTTGTGCGATGACGTACAGCACGTACGACGGGACTAGAAAAAGCCAGTATCCAATAGCTTCCTTTTTCGTACTTGCTTCTGAGCATGCGTCATTCTTAGTCCGCCGTACTAGCATACTGACGAACGTATTGTCCGCTGAAACCCAAGTCCGACGGGAAGATTGGAGTGCAAAAATACTTTTTTAGTCCGCCGGACTTCACGCTGGAAAAGTCCACTGAAGCCCACACACGATCGAATTGTCCGCTGAAATGCGTTTCGGCGGACTAAGTACGCCGGACAATCTGATTGTGTGTACGCGGCATTACAGAGACTTTCCCCCACTTTCTCTTTTGAAAACAGAACCAGACAGATAGTAAAGGAAACCATTGCATCAGGGAGAAAGGTTACAACAAAATCTAATAGGGGTTCTAGACTTTTCCTACTTAGAATTAAAAAATAATGCTTTTTTTAAGTTGTCTGTGTTGCTCCCCTTACTTCCTGTCTTGAGGACAAACTTTTTACCAGACAGAAAGAGAAGCCTCATATAGCTTTAAAACCTTATAGGAGTTCGAATCCTTTCCCAATCTAAACAACAACAACAAAAAAAAAAAAAAGTTTGGCTATAGATACATTTTAACACTAATCTCCTGCATCCTCTTTGCAGCAATTTCCTGCCTACATACACCCCAGCAATAGCTGCATGGTATTTCTCAGGGTGGCTTTCCTGAGGATGACAACAGTGTATCATACTTGAGTAAGGTCTAGGGTTGCCACCTGTCCAGGATTCACCCGGACAGTTCGGGTTTGGAATCTGGTGTACGGGTTTCAGTCTGCCTGAAACCCGGACACATTTAGACTGGGCTGTGGCTCCCCAAGTAACTGAGATAGTCATACAAGAATCTGTTGCCATTCGGTAGTTGCCGACCGCTGTCTGGGGCAGGTTTGGCATCACTGGGGGGGAGGCCTATGATGTCAGCAAAAGCAGTTTGGCCACACCCACTATTTTCTGCAGCACGCCCCATTACCACTCTCCTTGGGGCACCCAAAAGGTGTTATACTACGGAAAAAAAAGTGTCCTGTGTCGCTAAAGTGTTTGGGTTTGGCTTGAAGAAAAGGTGGCAACCCTAGTAAGGTCTGTAGGTGCTCACACTCTTTGCTGATAGGAGAGCACCAGCTCTGAACCAGCAGAAGGCATGCTGGACCTCTGCAGAGAGACCACTGCTTCTAATGCCGCGTACACACGTTCAGATTGTCTGGCGTACTTAGTCCGCTGGAAATGCATTTCAGCGGACAATTCGATCGCGTGTGGGCTTCAGCGGACTTTTCCAGCGTGAAGTCCGGCGGACTAAGAAAGTATTTTTGCACTCCAATCTTCCCGTCGGACTTGGGTTTCAGCGGACAATCCGTTCGTCAGTATGCTAGTACGGCGGACTAAGAATGACGCATGCTCAGAAGCAAGTACGAAAAAGGAAGCTATTGGCTACTGGCTTTTCCTAGTCCCGTCGTACGTGCTGTACGTCATCGCACAAGCGAACGTCGGACTTTCTGTGTGTCCGTGTGTGGCCAAGTCCGTTCGGTAGAAAGTCCGCCGGATTATCTGCCGGATTGTATGTCGGACTAAATACGCCGGACAATTCGATCGTGTGTACGCGGCATTACAAGAAAGGGCAAAGGTTCCTCTCTGCAGCATGCTGGCAGTGGACAGGTTTTTCTATTCTAGCTGTTTTCCAACTGGATTAAACCCTATGACTTTGCATATTTCCTTCTATGAGCAGGCAAAAAGATCCCAGGGAAATTATTTCAAGTCTAGAAAATTGGAATACCAGAACACAATCGTTCTTTTTTTTTTTTTTTTTCCAGCAATATCTGTTATAATTCATTCTTTCAAAGAAAAAAAGAAAAAGTCATAAAAACCCAACCATGTCTATTTAAACGTCTTGGGAAAAAAATCCACCCAACACTTTCCAGAGGCGTTCAGCATTTGAGTTATATCCGGACTCCAGCGACCTTGTCATCTTTGGAGGGTGCGATTGGTACTAACGGCACAGTCGCCACACTTTGTCATAAAAACGCCACAATCGCAACGCAGACGAAGTGATAGAATCTATTCTACATCACGGCGAGCCTGTTTATCGGCTGTCGCCTCCCAAACGCAGAAACAAGGCGGAATGTCGTGTAGTTGATGTTACTGTCAAACGCTGAAATTAGTTTCATGGGATTCGGGTGAGCTCCGACCCCTTCTCAGATCTAATCTCAGCCGGCGTGTGAATAACGGGTCCGATTTGTTTGCTGAGAACATTGCAAGACTCCATAATGGAATTTTTGTATGTTCAGAACAGGGACAGATGGCAGGGCCATTACAAGCAAAGTTGTCTAAGCCCTTGTACACATTTTCGGATTTTGTCCGACGGATTTTGTCCGAAACTGTTGCATACACACGGTCGGACAAAGTTGTTGGAAAATCCGATCGTTCAGAACGTGATGACGTTATTTCGTTACGACGGGACTATGTTCAGGCTAGTAGCCAATAGCTTTGGTGTAGGAATTTGATCTGAGCATGCGTGGCACTTTGTCCGATCGGAATTCTCTACACATGAACGGACAAGGTCCGATCAGATCGTGTTGTCGGAAAATTTTACTGACAAGTTGGAAAACTTGGTCCGTCGGATACTCAGACGAAAACAGTCCGATGAAGACCACACACAGTCGGATTATCCGACAAAACGGTCCAATCGGACACATTCCGTCGGAATCTCTGACCGTGTGTACAAGGGATAAAGGGTTCCAATTTCCAGATTTAGCTCTGAAAATGTGAGTTCCTGTTAACGTCCTTGGTTTTCAGATGGACGGCCATGAAATTTAATTGCATCCCGGTCTTAGCCCATAGGGTTCACTATTGAGTTGGCCCAACCTTTGCAGCTATAACAGCTTCAGCTCTTCTGGGAAGGCCGTCCACAAGGTTTAGGATTGTGTCTATGGGAATATTTGACCATTCTTCCATAGCTGCATTTGTGAGGTCAGGCACTGATGTTGGATGAGAAGGCCTGGCTTACAGTTTCGGCTCCAATTCGTCCCAAAGGTGTTCTATCGGGTTGAGGTCAGGACAGGCCAGTCAAGTTCCTCCACCCCAAACTCGCTCATCCATGTCTTTATGGACCTTGCTTTGTGCACTGGTGCGCAGTTATGTTGGAACAGGAAGGGGCCGTCCCCAAACTGTTCCCATAAAGCAGGGAGCATGAAGTTGTCTTGGTATGATGACGCCTTAAGAGTTCCCTTCACTGAAACTAAGGGGCCAAGTTCAAGTCTTGTTGGAACAGGAAGGGGCCATCCCCAAACTGTTACCACAAAGTTGGGAGCAGAGAAGAAACAGAGAAAAGATTGGCACAAGGGGAAATGAGAGAGAAGAGAAAATAGACCAGAATGAGTGAGAAGAGACAAGACAGAGAGAGAAGAGAGACAACAGAGAGATGAGACAGGAGAGACGGGACAGGAGAAGAGACAAAGGAAAGAGAGAGGAGAGATGAGGCAGAGACAAGACAGAGAGAGGAGCGGTCAGGTCAGTCAAGTTCCCTCCCCCCCGAACTCACTCATCCGTGACTTCATGGACCTCCAATATTGAACCCTATGGACTAATGCCCCCTACACACAAGCAGATTTTCCGTTGGAAAAAACTTGGATGTTTTTTCCAACGGAATTCCACTCAAGCTTGGCTTGCATACACACGGTCACGCAAAAGTTCTCTGACGAGCCGAGAAAATTAAGTTCAATGCTTTCCGAGCATGCGTCGAATTGTTTCCGAGCACGCATAGGAATTTTGCGCGTCCGAATTTGTACAGACGGTCGGAATTTCCGATCTTAACTTTTTTTGCAACTGAAAAATTTAGAACCTGCTCTCAATCTTTTGCTGGCCGGAATTCCACCAGCAAAAGTCCGATGGAGCATACACCCGAACGCATTTTCCGACCAAAAGCTCTCATCGGACTTTTGCTGGCGGAATTTCCATTCGTGTGTACGGGGCATTAGACTGGGATGCCATTAAAGTTCATGTGCGTGTAAAGGCAGGCGTCCCAATATTTTTGATAATATAGTGTATATTTAATTTTTCATTATATACTCTTGCTGCGGGGGAAAACATTTTTCATCAGATCATTTTTGCTTGGTTACTATGGGTTACTGCACTCTGTATAGTGTTGCCATTGGGTGATCTACCCTCTTTGGTGTGACAGTTCCCTTTTCCACACTTCTTCTGGTGGCACTGTGGGAAAGCTTGTGGCTTCCCTGCTGGACTGGATGGGACACAGGTTCATAGAGGATATATAAATGGGGGGGGGGGGGTGAGATATTTCCCCCCTCTTCCAGGATAGGTGGGCAAATTGACGGGCAGGATTATACGAGGAAATTGTGGTTTAATTAATTTGATCCCTCATGTCTTTCCTTAATTCGTTTCTTAAATAATTTTTTTCCCTCTTTTCAATTGTATTGGTCTTTACAGGCAGATTTTTATAATCCTTTAGATTGGTCTATGTATGTAGACCAGTGTTTCTCAACTCCAGTCCTCAAGGCGCCCCAACAGGTCATGTTTTCAGGCTTTCCATTATTTTGCACAGGTGATTTGATCAGTTTCACTGCCTTAGTAATTACTACAGCAATTTCATCTGAGGGAAATCCTGAAAACATGAGGACTGGAGTTGAGAAACACTGGTGTAGACTCTTATAACCAATGTTGGGGTCCCCAGTTGGACGAGGATTTTGTGTATATAAGATTTCCCTTCTGCCCTATTATATGAAGGCTGCACTAAAGGTACTGTAAAAGTGGGCAGAACTTTTTTTGTTAACTTATATGGGTCATTCAAATTTAAAATTTTGGTAGAATAAAGCTGGCTATACAGGGATCGTTTTTTAAAAGAAACTGAATGGATTCCCCCATCCACACAAGCAAGGCGGATGGAGATCCACAGCTCAGGTGGGAGAATCTGTCCACAGGACAACTATTAGTCGTGAACTCAACAAATCTGGACCTTATGGAAGAGTGACAAGAAGAAAGACATTGGTGAAAGAAACCAATAAGAAGTCCCGTTGGCAGTTTGTGAGAAGCCATGTGGGGGACACAGCGAACATGTGGAAGAAGGTGCTCTGGTCAGATGAGACCAAAATTGAACTTTTTGGCCTAAAAGCAAAACGCTATGTGTGGCGGAAAACTAACACTGCACATCACCCTGAACACACCATCCCCACTGTGAAACATGGTGGTGGCATCATCATGTTGTGGGGATGCTTTTCTTCAGCAGGGACAGGGAAGCTGGTCAGTTGATGGAAAGATGGATGGAGCCAAATACAGGGCAATCTTAGAAGAAAACCTGTTAGAGTGCAAAAGACTTGAGACTGGGGCGGAGGTTCACCTTCCAGCAGGACAACGACCCGAAAAACATACAGCCAGAGCTACAATGAAATGGTTTAGATCAAAGAAAATTCATGTGTTAGAATGGCCCAGTCACAGTCCAGACCTAAATCCAATTGAGAATCTGTGGCAAGACTTGAAAATTACTGTTTACAGACGCTCTCCATCCAATCTGACAGAGCTTGAGATATTTTGAAAAGAAAAATGGGCAAAAATGTCCCTCTCTAGATGTGCAAAGCTGGTAGAGACAGTAATTGCAGTAAAAGGTAGTTCTGCAGAGTTTTGACTCAGGGGGGCTGAATACAAAATGTACCCCACACTTTTCACATATTTATTTGTAAAATAGTTTGAAAACCATTTATCATTTTTCTTCCACTTCACAATTATGTGCCACTTTGTGTTGGTCTATCACAGGGATATGCAATTAGCGGACCTCCAGCTGTTGCAAAACTACAAGTCCCATCATGCCTCTGCCTCAGGGTACCATGCTTGTGGCTGTCAGAGTCTTGCTATGCCTCATGGGACTTGTAGTTCTGAAACAGCTGGAGGTCCGCTAATTGCATATCCCTGGCTCTATCACATAAAATCCCAATAAAATACATTTACGTTTTTTGGTAACATGAAAAAAATGTGGAAAATTTAAAGGGGGTATGAATACTTTTTCAAGGCACTGTATATATCGGGTGAATGTTTATGTTGTTTGTACCTATGGGGCAGAGATTGGGGAGTGCTTTGGCACGGACTATCCAATTGATGCTTTCACTGGTAATGCTTGCACGGCCATGTAGCAGCAGGAAGGAGTTATGGACATAAAGCCATTTCCCAAACCATAGACATCTGGAAGGACCTTGCGGGTTGCCATCTGTATACCACCACTTCTATCGGTCTGAATAGGATATACATACAATTTTTTTTTTTTTATCTGCTATATTGCAATTGCATCCAGATGCCTCGTGGAATGGTATTACCTTCCCGTAATCTCTTTTGTGTTAAGCCTTTAAATACATTTCTATAACTGCTTATCCTCGGCACACTCGAGTCCCCGGGGAAGTGGACCCTCTCACTGTTGGAGGAATGCCAGATCTAATTTCCAACCCACGTAAAAGACAAATGAGTACAATTAGACGGGTCTCCTGACGTGAACCTGAAAACAGACGAGTTATTTAATGTGCTGTTGTGTCGCAGCGTGGTATCAAGTGCTAGCTTGCAAGACGGCGGTGAAGACAAGACACATGGGGCGCTACCGAGGAGGCGCACAATTTCAGGTTTCAATTGCAGTGGGAGACTTCAAGTTTTATCCATATTCTAGAACTGGGGGGGGGGGGGATTTAACAAGTATCTCATAAGGCAACTGTCAGTTCCCTGCAAAAAAATGTTTTAAATTAGCTCCTGCAAGAAAAGATTTTGAATACTTATCTACCTGGTGGGCACCGAATCCAAACTCTGCTGTCTTCAAGAGCCACACATGACACACTTCCAGTTGAGTTGGATGTCTGGTCCTTACTGTGCTCCATGGTTTTACTTGTTGGCCCTTTGCGTCATTGCTGTGTCCTGCAGTGACGTAGGATCAGGCAGATGGGGCTACAGCAGGTGGCGGGGAGAAACCAGCCGACCAATGCCAAAGATTCTGCATGAGTTTCTAGAGCTGGAAGACAGCAGGATTTGGTCTTCCCGCCCAATGCAGAGATAAGAATTTAGTCGTCTTTTTGCAGGAAAACTTCTTGCAAATATTTTGGGAAGCTCCGGAGGCTCCTGGATTCCGATAAGCCCCCCCCGCCCGCAGACCCCGACAACCAACGGCCAGGGTTGTCGGGAAGAGGCCCTTTTCCTCATCAATATGGGGACAAGGTGCTGTCCCCCCCATGTATGTTGAGGGCATGCGGCCTGGTACGGCTCGGGGGGGGGGGGGCCCGCTCGCTCGCCCCCACCCCCCTTCTTGACCGACCGGGCTGCGTGCTTGGATAAGGGTCTGGTATGGACTTTGGGGGGACCCCCACTCGCAGATGGAGGCGGCAACATTGACTTCCTTCGCTAGTTCCGTCTACCTGTTGCCACGTTCAAAATGAACGGACTTTACGTGTGTGGGCAAGTCCGTTCATTTCAAAAGTCTGGCAGACTAGCACACAGACCGGCGGATTGTCTGCCGGACTGCCGAGTCCGGCGGACAATTTTGAGTCAAGACTTCTTTCTAAGTCCGCCGGACTTTTGGGAAGAAAAAGAAAGAAAAAGTCAGCCGGAGCCAAAAAACACGGGCGAATTGTCCAAGTCCGCCGGATGGTCCGATCGTGTGTACGCTGCATTAGATATAAGACAGCCCTTGATAGTGGCCCCTACCAAGACCCTATCTGACCCTATCTGACCATTGGTTCATATTTATGGGTCTGCCAGGCAGTAGTGGAACATGGGGGTATTCCGATTGTGTACACACATCCAACTATCCTAGAATATTATGGGGTACCTTAAGTCTGTAGACCTGTGAAGATACCTCTTGACAAACCATTCACAATTGCCCAAGATTTTTTTGGAAGCTTGCCATGGATCTCAGATGTTGGTTGGATGTTTGGCCACATGCAATTCTCAGTACAAGTAGATTTTAACTTATAGTATTAATAAAGTGTAATATGGGAATAATTCTCCCTGTTCATTTTAATTTATGCGTTTGTGTGTTACTCTTCGGGGCACCTAAAAAGTCCATGTATATTTTTGGGGAATTTCTTGAATTTTTCGGACGTGGTGCCCAAAGTTTTTCATGGTTAAATCCACCCACTATTTATCAATAGACATGTTATCCACAGTCACCACGAAACAGCTGGATGATATCATTCAACCAAACTTCAGGGTTCCAGCTCCTTGAATCCACTCTTTGAAGTTCATAGTTCTCTTAGCACAGGTTTCCCTTAAAAAAAAAAAAACAAAGTTCCTAACAATTACTCCACATCTGAGTTAAATTTCCAAATTTCCATCCTTCACATGACTCTGGTGAGTTAATAAAAAAAAAAAAAAAGATAAGATCACAAAATCCATCATGAACAAACTCATTTGTGCTGGCGTAGTCGGCAGGAGAAACATGGCTGCACAGATCTAGGGACCTGCTTATTGAGTTTTAGCTTCTAAACTAAAGACGAAAAAGTTCTAGCAAAGGCTAGATCGTAACCCATGGGTTAAAACGTCAGTTTTGCCGCATTTACATGCCACGTTTTGCCACGTTTGCTTTTGAAGCGTTTTAAAAAATGATTTTATATATATATATATATATATATATATATATATATATATATATATATATAGATAGATAGATAGATATCTATATCTATCTATATATCTATATCTATATATATGTAGCACTGACCCCCAAAGGAGCGGCTGGTTATTTTTGGGCTTACCATTACCTTCTCCACCTTGTGCTCGCCTAGGGGTTTCCCGAGGTTGATGGCCCGATAAACTGTAGAGACCGACAATTGAATCCACTTTAGGGATTTTTATTTGCAAAACATTGAACAGAACACAGTCTCTCAGTAGGGAATAGAGGGTATGGGTAGTAAAGCTCAGGTACTCTAGGAACGGCTAATACTTGAATCTCTCTCTTAATCGAATCCAGGGAATAGCCATTCGCAACTGGATGTTACAGCTATCGGATAAATCCCCTTTTTGTGGATTTAGCAACCGACAGGTGATTCAAAAAGCACAGTGTCTGCCACAGACTTGGTTGTAGAACTTTAGAATGAGAAAAGTCTCTGCCACAGACTTGGTTGTAACTGAAGGATGAAACTAGGAACTTTCATACGGTACCAGTATCTTGCAGCCGGTCCGGCGATACTGTAAGAATGTGGATTCACTTGGTGTCCTTTCCAGCAGCCAGCCTCGTGCGTGGCCCTCTTCCGAAGGGTCCTCCCCTGGTTGCGTTCAGTTGCTGGGCCTCTCCAAAACCGAAACGGCACCAGACTACCTTGGAACCCTCCTTCCAGTTACTGTGCCTCGGGCTAGCCAGCCCCGAGACTCTGAAGTGGATGGATCCGCACACCAGGCCATGAGGGCCTCTGGGGGCTGGTCAGGAGGACCAGGAAGTCAGAACATACTTCTGGACCGGAACCCCGAATCACGTGACTTCAGCACCTTAAGTACCCTCTCCCGGAATACACAGCGAGATAACGCACCCGCTGATTGGTCCCGAAAGAGAGATTGGTACCCAATGCGTCCAACCAGACTGCGTTCCAATGCCTACCAAAGGTGACACCCACACCTATGTCCAGGCAGAACATAATACAGTCCAGCCAAACTGATGCTGAGACCATAATTTACTGTAACCCTAAAACCCAACTATGGTCTTAGGAACATTTAAGTTGACAAAAATATAGCACGTGCCCGGCGCTACATATACATATTTTATATATATTTGTACATATAGATATATATATATATATATATATATATATATATATATATATATATATATATATATATATATATATATATATATCTATATCTATATCTATATCTTTATTTGTTCAATAGCCAAAAACGAAAAGTGCTTGTAAACTAAATGTGGCCAAACGCGAGTTACTGCGTTTAGCCACTTTTATAAGTGTTTGGCACTAGAAATGCCTCTAAACTCGGCATCTGGACCCATTTTTTTGTGTTCCAAAAAAAGCCTCTAAACTCAACTGCCTAGAAACCACTGTAAAGGACCCTGTGTACATGTACTGATAAGATAACATAGGGGAGAGTTCAGGAGCAGTTAAAAAAAATGCCCAACTGCTCCAAAAGTCTGTTTAGCAGCGGCAGCGTACATGAGGCCTTTAATTCCCATCAAACATTGGATAGCAATAAAAGAAATAACAATAATTATGTGTGTGCGCGCAACTGTGTATAAAACAAAGAGAACAGCCCTTACTGGTAGTGATGGCCGAACGGTTCGCCCGGCGGTCGTTTCGCGGCGAATTTCCGACATTCGCGGTCCGCACGTTCGAACGCCTTTTTCCGTCGTTCGCCGCGGCGGACTTACGTGTTTAATGTATACAAGAACTTTAACCTTTGGTGACACGTTTATCATGTGATACAGGACAGCCAATTGAGACATGACAGCACATGGACACTTGTACATTCCCCCTAACCTATAAATACACCCGATCCGGTGGCCATTTTACATTCTTTCTTCTGTTAAGATAGGGACAGGTTCCTGTGTGGAGTAGGGAGAGATAAACCACTAGCTATTTGGTACACAAAAGTTCTTTTCAGGACTGGTATAGGTGTTAGGTGTTGATAGGTTTGCTGTGCTGCTGATTCTTGCAGCAGCCTGAGTGTCTTTTGTTAGTTTAGAGAAAGGGAAAGGACGGTGTATGCTACAGGGACAGCCAGATTAGTCTTTCATCATCATCATCATCATCATCATCATTAGCTGTTACTATCAAGGTCCACAAAAGAGCTGTTCCAGTAACCACTAATCGTTCTCTTTTTTTGCCAATTTGTATAGGGACAGGAAGGAAGCAGTGTTGTCAGGCAGTGAGGGTAATTTTAAAGACTTGCTGTTATTATTAGTTCCACAAAGGTTCTTTTCAGGACTGGTATCAGTGGTACAGTAATAGGCTTGTACATGTATAATATTCTTTCTTCCAAATATAGAAAGGATATTATACTTGACTGCTGCCCTTCTGCTGCAGTCTGCTAAACATTCACAACTCACTTGTTCCACAAAAGTTCTTATAAGGACTGGTAACTTGGTATAGGGTGCTACGGTACATAGGCTTGAGTGCGGTACAGTCTGCTGTTCTGTAAGGACCGCTATCGGTCCACAATAGATAGGGTTGACGTGCACCACTGCTGACCGCTGCCCTATACTGCAGCAGTCCTTCAGCGGTATAGGGACTGACGTACAGTCTGCTAATCACTAACACACAACCTGCTTGTTCCACAAAAGTTCTTATAAGGACTGGTAACTTGGTATAGGGTGCTACGGTACATAGGCTTGAGTGCGGTACAGTCTGCTGTTCTGTAAGGACCGCTATCGGTCCACAATAGATAGGGTTGACGTGCACCACTGCTGACCGCTGCCCTATACTGCAGCAGTCCTTCAGCGGTATAGGGACTGACGTACAGTCTGCTAAACACTAATACACAACCTGCTTGGTCCACAAAAGTTCTTATAAGGACTGGTAACTTGGTATAGGGTGCTACGGTACATAGGCTTGAGTGCGGTACAGTCTGCTGTTCTGTAAGGACCGCTATCGGTCCACAATAGATAGGGTTGACGTGCACCACTGCTGACCGCTGCCCTATACTGCAGCAGTCCTTCAGCGGTATAGGGACTGACGTACAGTCTGCTAAACACTAATACACAACCTGCTTGGTCCACAAAAGTTCTTATAAGGACTGGTAACTTGGTATAGGGTGCTACGGTACATAGGCTTGAGTGCGGTACAGTCTGCTGTTCTGTAAGGACCGCTATCGGTCCACAATAGATAGGGTTGACGTGCACCACTGCTGACCGCTCACCTATACTGCAGCAGTCCTTCAGCGGTATAGGGACTGACGTACAGTCTGCTAATCACTAACACACAACCTGCTTGTTCCACAAAAGTTCTTATAAGGACTGGTAACTTGGTATAGGGTGCTACGGTACATAGGCTTGAGTGCGGTACAGTCTGCTGTTCTGTAAGGACCGCTATCGGTCCACAATAGATAGGGTTGACGTGCACCACTGCTGACCGCTGCCCTATACTGCAGCAGTCCTTCAGCGGTATAGGGACTGACGTACAGTCTGCTAAACACTAACACACAACCTGCTTGGTCCACAAAAGTTCTTATAAGGACTGGTAACTTGGTATAGGGTGCTACGGTACATAGGCTTGAGTGCGGTACAGTCTGCTGTTCTGTAAGGACCGCTATCGGTCCACAATAGATAGGGTTGACGTGCACCACTGCTGACCGCTGCCCTATACTGCAGCAGTCCTTCAGCGGTATAGGGACTGACGTACAGTCTGCTAAACACTAATACACAACCTGCTTGGTCCACAAAAGTTCTTATAAGGACTGGTAACTTGGTATAGGGTGCTACGGTACATAGGCTTGAGTGCGGTACAGTCTGCTGTTCTGTAAGGACCGCTATCGGTCCACAATAGATAGGGTTGACGTGCACCACTGCTGACCGCTCACCTATACTGCAGCAGTCCTTCAGCGGTATAGGGACTGACGTACAGTCTGCTAATCACTAACACACAACCTGCTTGTTCCACAAAAGTTCTTATAAGGACTGGTAACTTGGTATAGGGTGCTACGGTACATAGGCTTGAGTGCGGTACAGTCTGCTGTTCTGTAAGGACCGCTATCGGTCCACAATAGATAGGGTTGACGTGCACCACTGCTGACCGCTGCCCTATACTGCAGCAGTCCTTCAGCGGTATAGGGACTGACGTACAGTCTGCTAAACACTAATACACAACCTGCTTGGTCCACAAAAGTTCTTATAAGGACTGGTAACTTGGTATAGGGTGCTACGGTACATAGGCTTGAGTGCGGTACAGTCTGCTGTTCTGTAAGGACCGCTATCGGTCCACAATAGATAGGGTTGACGTGCACCACTGCTGACCGCTGCCCTATACTGCAGCAGTCCTTCAGCGGTATAGGGACTGACGTACAGTCTGCTAAACACTAACACACAACCTGCTTGGTCCACAAAAGTTCTTATAAGGACTGGTAACTTGGTATAGGGTGCTACGGTACATAGGCTTGAGTGCGGTACAGTCTGCTGTTCTGTAAGGACCGCTATCGGTCCACAATAGATAGGGTTGACGTGCACCACTGCTGACCGCTGCCCTATACTGCAGCAGTCCTTCAGCGGTATAGGGACTGACGTACAGTCTGCTAAACACTAATACACAACCTGCTTGGTCCACAAAAGTTCTTATAAGGACTGGTAACTTGGTATAGGGTGCTACGGTACATAGGCTTGAGTGCGGTACAGTCTGCTGTTCTGTAAGGACCGCTATCGGTCCACAATAGATAGGGTTGACGTGCACCACTGCTGACCGCTCACCTATACTGCAGCAGTCCTTCAGCGGTATAGGGACTGACGTACAGTCTGCTAATCACTAACACACAACCTGCTTGTTCCACAAAAGTTCTTATAAGGACTGGTAACTTGGTATAGGGTGCTACGGTACATAGGCTTGAGTGCGGTACAGTCTGCTGTTCTGTAAGGACCGCTATCGGTCCACAATAGATAGGGTTGACGTGCACCACTGCTGACCGCTGCCCTATACTGCAGCAGTCCTTCAGCGGTATAGGGACTGACGTACAGTCTGCTAAACACTAATACACAACCTGCTTGGTCCACAAAAGTTCTTATAAGGACTGGTAACTTGGTATAGGGTGCTACGGTACATAGGCTTGAGTGCGGTACAGTCTGCTGTTCTGTAAGGACCGCTATCGGTCCACAATAGATAGGGTTGACGTGCACCACTGCTGACCGCTGCCCTATACTGCAGCAGTCCTTCAGCGGTATAGGGACTGACGTACAGTCTGCTAAACACTAATACACAACCTGCTTGGTCCACAAAAGTTCTTATAAGGACTGGTAACTTGGTATAGGGTGCTACGGTACATAGGCTTGAGTGCGGTACAGTCTGCTGTTCTGTAAGGACCGCTATCGGTCCACAATAGATAGGGTTGACGTGCACCACTGCTGACCGCTCACCTATACTGCAGCAGTCCTTCAGCGGTATAGGGACTGACGTACAGTCTGCTAATCACTAACACACAACCTGCTTGTTCCACAAAAGTTCTTATAAGGACTGGTAACTTGGTATAGGGTGCTACGGTACATAGGCTTGAGTGCGGTACAGTCTGCTGTTCTGTAAGGACCGCTATCGGTCCACAATAGATAGGGTTGACGTGCACCACTGCTGACCGCTGCCCTATACTGCAGCAGTCCTTCAGCGGTATAGGGACTGACGTACAGTCTGCTAAACACTAATACACAACCTGCTTGGTCCACAAAAGTTCTTATAAGGACTGGTAACTTGGTATAGGGTGCTACGGTACATAGGCTTGAGTGCGGTACAGTCTGCTGTTCTGTAAGGACCGCTATCGGTCCACAATAGATAGGGTTGACGTGCACCACTGCTGACCGCTCACCTATACTGCAGCAGTCCTTCAGCGGTATAGGGACTAAGAGTTTTGTCACAGGGTCATTTAAAAAATGACATGCAGAGGAAGAGGCAGGCCCTTCCGCAGGGGTGGTAGGGGTAGGGCAGGAGCAACAGGCTTGAGCCAAAGTGGGAAGTTGCAGAAGGTGCGTTCAATTACTTTAAAGGATGCACCAGACTTGGTTGAGTGGCTCGCTCAGCCTTACTCTTCTGCACCCTCCTCATCCTCTCGATCTGCACCCTCTTCTTCACTCTCTGCTATGTGCACCCCCAAAGACACTACCACCAACAACACGACCACCACCACCACCACCACATACCTTCCGCTTGAGTCACTGGAATTATTTTCCGATCCATATCAAGAGGACATTTCTGATGCGCAGCCACTCTTGGTATTGGATCAGGAAGAGGAGGTAGCAACAAGCGCTACTCAGCAGTCTGACGCCAGTACCCAGATCAGCCCAAGGAGGAGGTTGGTCCCCGGTGTTGCTGCCTACTCTACTTATAGCGGTGGGGAAGGTGACGTTGATGATGACGTGTCTAGTGATGTCACGTGGGTGCCCACAAGAGAGGAAGAGGAGGGGAGTTCAGAGGGAGATATGGACCAGCAGATAGGGAGGAGAAGCAGCAATGACTTACATTGCACAGCAGGGACAAAGCAGACTGCAAATGTATCAGGAGCGAGTCATCGACCATGTACGGTCACATCTGGCGCTCCCAGGACACCGGCACATGGCTCCGCAGTGTGGGCTTTTTTTAACGTGTCCGCTGCTGACAATAGCGTTGCCATCTGCAATCTTTGCAGTCAACGCGTTAGTCGCGGTAAGCCCAATACTCACCTAGGGACGACCGCCTTAAGAAGGCACATGAGCAGCCATCACCGAGCCCAGTGGGAGCAACGGAACACACAAAGCCACACTGCAGGCTCTCACCGTCCAGCCTCGTCTTCTACTTCTCCTTCTCCTCTCTCCTCACAATTGTCCTCCACTCCACCTTCCATCACGCCAAGCTCACATTTTTCTGCAAAAAGGCAGGCTTCCGTGGGCCTAATGTTTGAGCGTAAAAAAATGATGACGCCGGATAACCCTCTTGCCCAACGGTTGGCGGCTGGCTTGTCAGAACTCATAGCCCGCCAACTACTGCCATATAAACTGGTGGACTCGGAGGCCTTTCGCAAATTTGTGGCCATTGGAACACCACAATGGAAGGTCCCAGGAAGGAAGTATTTCTCAGAGAAGGGCATCCCAGAGCTATATGGCCATGTTCAGCGGCAAGTGAATGTATCTCTGGCACACAGTGTCGGTGCCAAGATACATCTGACCACAGACACGTGGTCTAGCAAACACGGGCAGGGAAGGTATATCAGTTTTACTGCCCACTGGGTGAACCTTCTGACGGCCGTCAAGCATGTAACCCGTGGCACCCGTGTAGATTTGGTTTTACCGCCACGGATTGCATGCAGGCCTGACTCTTCTTCTCCTCCTCCTACTCCATCCTCCTCCCTCTCCTCCTCAGCTGCCTCCTCCTTTTCCGCTGCTAGCGTCTCTTCCACTGCACCGCCCAAGCTCCCCAGAACCTATTCCACATGCCAGGTGAGACGTTGCCATGCCGTGCTGCGTCTGTTGTGCCTGGAAGCAAAGAGCCACACTGGCCCGGCACTCCTTTCAGCTTTGCGTTCACAGGCAGATGAGTGGCTAACACCGCTCAATTTGACAGTTGGTAAAGTGGTGTGTGACAACGGTGCCAATCTGCTTAGCGCATTGAAACAGGGCAAAATCACGCACGTGCCGTGCATGGCACACGTCTTAAACTTGGTCGTGCAGCGATTCCTTGTCAAATACCCTGGGGTCCAGGACATCTTGCGGCAGGCAAGGAAAATCTCGGCCCATTTCAGAAGATCTTACACGGCCATGGCTCGCCTTGCTGACATTCAGCGGCGACACCATCTGCCGGTCAGACGTCTTATTTGCGATTGCCCGACGCGATGGAACTCAACCTTCTATATGCTTGATAGGCTGCTCCAGCAGAAACGTGCAGTTAACGTCTACCTGTATGAACTCTGCGAAAGAAACGGTTCTGGGGAGCTGGGTTTTTTTTCACCGCGCCAGTGGCTGCTCATGCGCGACACATGCAGACTTCTGCGGCCATTTGAGGAGATCACCAAACTGGTCAGTCGCAGCCATGGCGCCATCAGTGACATGGTACCTTATGCCTTCTTTCTGGAGCGTGCATTGCGTCGTGTCATTGATCAGGCTGTGGAGGAGCAGGAGCGGGAAGATGAGGAAGTCGCAATGCTGGATGAATTCCCAGGGGGGGCTACTCTATCTGAGACAAGTCAACAACAGGAGTCTGATGAGGAGTCAGAGGAGGATGGTGCCGGGGCGGATGAGCAGGAGCAAGAAGAGCATGCTTTAAACCTTTCTGGGATCCCTGTTGTGCGAGGATGGGGAGAGGAGAATGAAGAGGACGACATTATCCTGGATGATGAGCAGGAGCCAGGCCACCACACCGCTTCCACTTTAGTGCAAATGGGGGCCTTCATGCTCCAGTGTTTTAATAGGGACCCCCGTATAAAAAGCATGAGGGTCAAGGACCAGTACTGGGTGGCAACGTACTTAGACCCCCGGTACAAACACAAAATGGCGGAAATGTTACCGCCGTCGCAGAGGGCTGTCAGAATGCAGCACTTCCAGGCCTTGCTTCGAGAAATGCTGCATTCTGCTTTTGCGTGCGCTGGCAGAGGAGCAATTCCCACTCCCAGAGAAGGATTTGCGGGTACCAATCCAACAGCGCCTGCAAGAAGAGGCCGGTTTGAAGATGTGTTGGTGACTTCGGATATGAGGTCATTCTTTCAGCCGACCCATCGACAGGTGTCATCCGGATCCAGCATCAGGGAACGCCTAGACCGTCAGGTGTCCGACTACATTGGGTTAACGGCCGATGTGGACGCTCTGAGGAGTGATGAACCCCTAGACTACTGGGTGGGCAGGCTTGACCTCTGGCCAGAGCTTGCCCAATTTGCAATCGAACTGTTGGCTTGCCCCTCATCCAGTGTCCTGTCCGAAAGGACGTTCAGCGCAGCAGGGGGGATTGTGACCGATAAGCGTACTCGCCTAGCTCACCACAGTGTTAACTACCTCACATTTCTAAAAATGAATGAGGCATGGATCTCGGAGGAATTCAACACATGTGATCAGTAGACCATGTATATGTCTATAAACAATTTTTGGAATCAAGCACACAGACCTTCTTAATTCATTTGGCTCACTTCCCTGACCCAAAAAAGCACACCGTACTATATGCCCCTACCCTCCTCTTTGAAGAGGTTGAGCGGTGTCATATTTCTACTGGGGCTGCTTATTATGAGGGGTTCCCACCATCCCTGTGCTGTGCTGACTTCCTCCTGGGTGTTCTTATTATGAGGGGCTCCCACCATCCCTGTGCTGTGCTGACTTCCTCCTGGGGGTTCTTATTATGAGGGGATCACACCATCCCTGTGCTGTGCTGACTTCCTCCTGGGGCTGCTTACGGTGCTGCTGTCAGCGCTGTATGTCACGGAGCTGCTGTCAGCGCTGTATGTCACGGAGCTGCTGTCAGCGCTGTATGTCACGGAGCTGCTGTCAGCGCTGTATGTCACGGAGCTGCTGTCAGCGCTGTATGTCACGGAGCTGCTGTCAGCGCTGTATGTCACGGAGCTGCTGTCAGCGCTGTATGTCACGGAGCTGCTGTCAGCGCTGTATGTCACGGAGCTGCTGTCAGCGCTGTATGTCACGGAGCTGCTGTCAGCGCTGTATGTCACGGTGCTGCTGTCAGCGCTGTATGTCACGGAGCTGCTGTCAGCGCTGTATGTCACGGAGCTGCTGTCAGTGCTGTATGTCACGGAGCTGCTGTCAGCGCTGTATGTCACGGAGCTGCTGTCAGCGCTGTATGTCACGGAGCTGCTGTCAGCGCTGTATGTCACGGTGCTGCTGTCAGCGCTGTATGTCACGGAGCTGCTGTCAGCGCTGTATGTCACGGAGCTGCTGTCAGCGCTGTATGTCACGGAGCTGCTGTCAGCGCTGTATGTCACGGAGCTGCTGTCAGCGCTGTATGTCACGGAGCTGCTGTCAGCGCTGTATGTCACGGTGCTGATGTCAGTGCTCTGTATTACGGTGCTGCTGTCAGTGCTCTGTATCTCCTGCACCCTCTTGTTTGCCTACCCTGGTCCCTGACCTTCCCTCTCCTCCATTGCCTTCATTAGCTCCATAGTCCTGAATTGTCAGAACAATTTCCCAAATAAAAAAAAAATGCTTGTAGTTATCGATCCCAAATTCACCTCATACATGTATTATGCTATTGTCCAGGTGGTGGGACTACGTGCTACCCCCTAATAATTACCCCGTGGCCGCAAATTCGACCTAAAGGTTTGCGAAATTCGCCTCCCATTGAAGTCAATGGAGCCCGCGGCGAACGGTCGTTTTCGCGAACGTTTGTGTCCGTTCGCGTTTCGCGTTCGCGAAACGTCCCGTCGGAAGTTCGTCCATCACTACTTACTGGTTCCATCTCCAGATGTTTGTATCAAAAGAATCCTTTACAGACACAAATTTTTCCCAGCTGTACGCGGCGTTGGAGCGAGTACGATAATGGTATTGTTCGGTTCCAGAAACATTAGCACAACATGTTTGCAACACAATAATCCTTCTTGCTTAAAGCTGAACTGAAGACCGCAGACAAACAGCTAAATACACTGTCAGAGAAGATGTATTCCTGTCCATCCAATTCTGAGATTTACACAGTGCTGCCATACGTAGCGCAGTCCTGTTTGGCAGGGAGGGCGATGTGATTTTGATCTAACGCAGTTATATAATAAATAAATGTCTTGATCCACCTCAGCTTGTGACTGCAAAGTGAAAGGAGCAACAGCAAACTGATGAGCTAACGTCCCTGTCACTCTGCCCCCTCCTCCTAATAGCATGCCCATTGCACTGCAGAACACCCGATTGGTTCCTTGTGCTGTTTCTTTCTCCCTCTCTTTGAACTCTGCTGTACAGACTACACAGTAACCGCAAGAGGCTGATATTAAGTCAAATTTGGGTACTTATACTAATGCAGACCCAGCGGGAGCAGTCAGGATTCAGATCTGAACCTCTGCTGTGTCTGAAGTATCTTTTCTTCCTGAGCCACCTGAGATGCTGGACAGCTCCCTGGACAATGCCTTGGACAATCTTGCCTTGTACCTTGTTTCTGGTGAACGTTTTACTCTTTACTCCTCCCATGAACGTCCTATTTAAACCATGCCTTTGCACTTCCTGTTTGCCAGATTATTGGTATCATCACTACCACTTGTGACTGATCTTTGGCTTGTTCCTCGACGACATTTCTGCTTCATCCCAACCTGCAAACACTTGTTAACAACCTTGGCTCATTTACTGATTACGGTTCTGTTTGATCCCTACCTGCTATACAGCGGATAAAAATGAGTATTGAACACGTCACCATTTTTTTTTTGTCCACCCTGGTTTCATCTTGTTCATCCTGGTAGATGGCGGCAGATTTTTTTATCAAGAATGTCTTGGTACATTTGTCCATTCATCCTTCCTTCAATGATATGAAATTAAACTGGCCAGGACCAGGTGCTCCTCGCAAGATTTCCCAGAAGAGTACAAAGAATTATCAGATGAGTTGTCCGAGGACCACTTGTGGAGAGCTTCAGAAAGACCTGGAATTAGCAGGTACAATGGTTTCAAAGAAAGCAATAAGAAATGCACTCAACCGCCATGGCCTGTATGCAGGAGACCAAAGTTTAACTCTTTGGATGCCATAATACACACCATGTTTGGAGGTCAAATGGCACTGAAGTTTGGAGGTGGGAACATCATGGTGTGGGGCTGTTTTTCAGCATACGGTACCGGCAAACTTCATATCATTGAAGGAAGAATGAATGGAAAAATGTACCAAGACATGCTTGATAAAAATCTGCTGCCACCTACCAGGATGATGAAGATGAAACAAGGGTGGCATTTCAGCAACACAGCGAGATCCCAAACACAAAGCCAAGGAAACTTTCAATTGGTTTCAAAGAGAGAGAATAAAATTGCTAGAAAGGCTCAGCCAATCACTTGCCTTGAATCCATTGGAAAATCTATAGAAAGAACTAAAGACCAGAGTTCATAGAAGAGGCCAACAGAACCTTCAAGATTTGAAGACTATGTGGAAGAATGGGCCAAAATCACACCTGAGCAACGCATGGGACTAGTTTCTCCATACAGGAGGCATTTTGAAGCGGTCATTACCAACAAAGAATTTTATACTAAGTACTAAAGTGGTTGTAAACCCTTACAAACCACTTTGACCTACAGGTAAGCCTAGATTAAGGCTTACCTGTAGGTCCAAGAAATATCTCCTAAACCTACACGGTTTACAAAACACAGGCACCGCTGTCTATGGCGCATGCGCTGTAGACAGCGGCGCGCAGGCGCACAATATGCCGCGAGTGGCGGCTCCCGTGTGCATGCGCAGGAGTGACGTCATCGCGGCTTCGTCGAATGACAGCGGCGGAGCAGCAAGACCCACCGAGAAGATGGATGCTCCGGACTACAGGGGACAGCGGTGACTTTGCTGGCTCCTGTGTCAGGTAAGTGACACATAATGGACTACTATGCGATGCGATGCATAGTAGTCCATTATGCTTTATCTTTGCAGGGAATCAAAGAGGAAGTAAACTCATCAGGGTTTACTTCCTCTTTAAATTAATTTCAGTTAGCGCGTACTTTTCCCTGTGTCATTCCTCTTGCACATAACTTAATTTCTAAACTTATGTGTTTTGGTGGTCTTTGTATGTATGGATTGCATGGGTTGTTACCGACATGTGGTGAACATTTCATGTCAATAGCACCTTTAGAAATATATTTACCTGGGAAAAATGGTGACGTGTTCAATACTTATTTTACCTGCTTCATCTGCTACTGGACCCTGGCTTGCTCACCTCCTGGTTTGACAATCCTAAGGGTGGTGACCTGGTACTAACATGCAGCAAAAACTCATCCCCACCATCAGGAGCTCTGGTGAATACTGGTTGGTGCTTAGACGCCGCACCTCTGTAAGCCCTTTATCATCCCCCACTGTGGCCTATTTGTATACTTATCCTGCTGATCAGTGGGAGTCTCTCTACTGCTATAGCCATTGGTCTCCAAGCCTGACCCCTGAACATGGCCAGACCACTCAACAGACCAACGCCTCTTTCCAACAGCGAGCACTTTGGGTGTTGGCCGAGGAGCCTGTCCACGTTCCTATTAATAGGTACAGTAACAGTTCAACACAAATCAAACAGAGATGATGTCACCTCTTTTCAAAATCTTTATTCAGCCACAAACAGCATACAAATGTCTCTGACTCAGGAACTGTCCCTCCTTGACGCGTTTCACCCTGTTGGCATTATTCATATGACTGGATGGAGATTTTACAAAATGATTATATCATCACTGTGTGGCTGGTGTACTGTAGTATTGTTTCCTCAGGTGCTTACACTGTTTGCAGTAAAAAAAAATTATTGAAGGATGTATTTACACATTTATGCCGAAGGTTGAAATTTGCGCATAAAATTGACATTACCTAGAGCAGTAGGATCTAAATAACTCCTCAATCACTCCTCAAAAACAATATTAGAACAAGAGGCATTAATGGGTCAAGGCCACATTCACACCTTACATTATGCAAACATGGATGGTTACCAAATGGGCATGATGGGTGGTCCGGCAGTGTTGGCCAGTGCTCACATTTTTTTTTGGGGGGGTGCAAACAAACTGAAAAATTCTGAAAAAAAAAACCATCAATTGCAGCCTCAATGTGCCCATCAAATGCAGACACCGAGTCCCATCAAATGCAGACACTGTGCCCCATCAAATGCAGACACTGTGCCCCATCAAATGCAGACACTGTGCCCCATCAAATGCAGACACTGTGCCCCATCAAATTAAGTCACTCTGACCCATCAAATGCACCCACTGTGCCCATCAAATGCACCCACTGTGCCCGTCATATGCACCTATAGTACGCCCATCAAATGCAGCCACCTTGACCTCCCCCCTCCTCCCGCTGTCTTGACCAGCACTTACCCAATTTTGGTAGCAGGTCAGGCAGCAGGTGATGGCAGCGGTGATGGCTCCTGTGTCCTCCATGCTTCCTGTGCGTCTCTTCTTCCCTTCTGCTAGGCGTCCAGTAGGATCGTCTGTGCCTTCAGCCAATAAGGTGACAGGTATTAGACTCGCACTTCCTGATTGGCGGAAAGGCGATTCAATGTTAGAAAAGCGAATATTCATTTGCTTTCCTAACACAGATGGGTGGTCTATGAGCGCAATGCTTTGCACTCCGAGTCCACCGTTTTTTAAGCCAATTAGAGCCTATGGCTCTAAAATGGTGCTTTAAAAAAAACAACCCGCCACTGTAATTCAAGTGCCCGGCATCCAAAAAGAGGCCAGATGTCTGAATAGGGGGTGGCCACAGCGGCCATGGATAGATTCATGCAATGCATGAATCTATCCATTCTACGTATGGGGGGTGGCATGATAGAGGGACGGATCCCGTAATGGTCAAGCCACCCCTGTGGTCTGGCATATTTGGAAGTGGGGACTGAGTGGGACCAACCCATAAAGTGGACTGATGAAGTCGGAACTGTGCACAGTGTCCTCAGATCTAGGACTATATTGTTGGTAACTATGTGAAAGGCGAAAGTTTTAATTCTTCCCAGAGGTACTCCGAGAGACTCGCTGTATCCGGTCACAAGTGAAAAGTATACAGAAGGGGAATTCATCGAGGGAACTTCAGTGCATCGGCAATGCAATACTGCTGTTGTTTTCCTTTTTAAGTCAGATTCAAGGAGTCCCATAAGCTCCGTTCCCAGGCCGCCTTGGGAAAGTGTTTGAGTTCTCAAGAACAGGAGAGAGATGTTTAATGATAAGCACATGTAGGTTCTCTCTCGCTCATACATCTCAATCAAATCTAAAACTCCCCAATGTGCAAACATTGGGTCTCTGATTTCATCCATGTTCTGGGTTTCATGAGATTCCTGATTTATGATGCGAGATAAGGTAACCCATGTAAACCGAGAGGAGGCTTCAAGGCTTGCAGTGTTCAGAATGGTTTGAACAGCATTGCCTGAAGCCACCGGGGCGATCATGACTTAAGATGACACTAAACATTGGTTTAAAAAAGAAAAAAATTATATTAAAGTACCGTATTTATCGGCGTATAACACGCACTTTTTTCCCCTTATACGCCGATCCCCCGAAATTCTGAGCCCCTGGGCGGCTTTCAGCCTCCTTCGGCTCTTCAAGGCGGCTTTCGGCCGCCTTCGTTCATTATCGGCGGCTTTCAGCCGCCTTCGTTCATTATCGGCGGCTTTCGGCCGCCTTCGTTCATTATCGGCGGCTTTCGGCCTCCTTCGGCCATTATCGGCGGCTTTCGGCCTCCTTCGGCGGCTTTCGGCCTCCTTCGGCCATTATCGGCGGCTTTCGGCCTCCTTCAGCCATTTTCGGCGGCTTTCGGCCGTTCTCGGCAGCTTCTGGCCACCTTCGGCTGTTCTCGGCCAAAGGCCCGCCGAGAACTACCACACGCCGCCGAGATACACATCCGGCTCTGTATCTCGGCGGCGGAATTTAAAAAAAATAAAAAACAAATACCAAATAAAATAGACAAGGCTGCAATGGGGGACAAGACTGCATAAGGCTGCAATGGTGGACAAGGCTGCAATGGTGGACAAGGCTGCAATGGTGGACAAGGCTGCAGATGACACTGATGGGCATATAAATGTAAGTTTTTTTTTTCCCCCTTAAACTTCCCTCCTAAAAGTTTTTTTCCTTAAAATTCCCTCCTAAACTTGGGGTTCGTGTTATACGCCAGCGTGTGTTATACGCCGATAAATACGGTAGGTTTTCTTAACTCATGAAGTCCCTACTATTGCTCTGGGCCTCCTCCAAACCTCAAAATTCCTTTCTTTTGCTGTTGTTATCTGACTTCCCTGTTAGAGGGTGGCTAATTGGCTATGTTGGTTCGGCATGGTCCCACTGTACGTAGGAACATAGCCACACTCTTTGCTTGCTCTTGAGTTGGACTATGGGATTAGTAGTAAGCATAGAGCAGTGTACCTGACTGCAACCGACCAATCACATGATGTTATTGGCTGTCAAAGTCCATAGATTTGATGTAGGTCCCAGTGAATCAAAACGAAGTGAGTCACGAAGTAGAACCTAGTACCTCCTAAAGTGCCCCCCAAGCACATATCTGAACCTCACCTTCTAGCAGAAGTTCTCTCCCCTCCCAAAGAAACCCCCCTAGTATGTAGTATGTCCCCCAACCCCCGAGGACAAGTCCACCCCCCCCCCAGCAAAGTGTCCCCCCCAGCACTTATCCGATCCCCCCCTTTGCCCCACGTTCTAGAACAAGTCCTTTCCCCTGCCAGAGCACCCCCTCAGTTCATATCTGAATCCAACTCCACCCCACCTTCTAGCCCAAGTCCT
>NW_027507786.1:95000-157500 GCF_037356315.1 Lithobates pipiens
TTACAGACAGATGCTTCCTGCGCTACTCTGCATGCATCTCGATCTACCCATCAGGTGCCAGCTGCCGGTGGTTGATGGGTAGATCGCCGTGCACCGCAATCGGCCCACCGGGATTCTTCTGGTAGTCCCGATGTCCAGTCCATCCTTTTTTACAATGTTGAAAGTGCAGTCATTCAGAGCCACCCATCACCTTAATAAGGCCTCATGCCCACCGACGTTTTTACAGCCGTTTTTTTTTTTGTGTTTTTTGCAGCTTAAAAACGCCTCTCCATATTAGCCTACGGCCTCATGCCCACCATGGCGTTATTGAGCTGTAAATGACATAGCTGTTTTTAAGCTGCAAAAAAAAAAACCAGGACCAGTGAGTTCTGGGGCTCCAGCGCTAGAGCTGTAAAAACGCCAGACGCTGACAAAAAGGTGTTTAATGAGGCTTAACGCTGTGTTAATCCGTGATGGGATTAAATTGTGATGGGACTGTGACGTCATAAGGGGGCGGGGATCACCGGATGACATCACCCAGGGACCCTGCCCCATGTCTATAACTCGTTGCGCACCGTGCAAATGGCATTACAGTGGGAGAGAGCATCGAGTCAACATCAGAAGAAAAGAGGAGGAATGAAGACAAAGGAAAAGACCGGGCAACCGCCTAAGAAAAGAGTGGGCAAAAAAGCAGAAGAAAGCGGAGGAGTCCGGCAGAAGACACCGGACAGTGGTAGAAGAGGCCAGAGAGCGTGAAGAGGCTGGAGAGAGTAGAGAAGAGGCCGGAGAGCGGAGAAGTCGGAAGATCCCCCTGGAGCTGCCTAATAAATTAACTTTAAAAACCCGTGTAGTGTGTTTTTTTATTGACACTTTTTTCCCCAGGTGAATGGGTAGGGGTACAATGTACCCTATACTCATTCACATAGGGTCGGAGGGCCGGTATCTGGGGGCCCCCTTATTAAAGGGGGATCCCAGATTCCGATAAGCCCCCACCCGCAGACCTCGACAACCAACGGTCAGGGTTGTCGGGAAGAGGCCCTTGTCCTCATCAACATGGGGACAAGGTGCTTTAGGGTGGGGGGCACAGGGCCCCCCCCTGCCCCAAAGCACCAACCCCGCCATGTTGAGGGAATGTGCCTTGGTATGGTCCAGGAGAGGAGTGCTCGCCCCCCTTTCCTGATCTGCCAGGCTGCGTGCTCGGATAAGGGTCTGGTATGGATCTTGGGGGGACCCCTACACCATTTGGTGTGGGGGTTCTCCTTAAGATCCATACCAGACCGAAGGGTCTAGTATCATCCTAGGGGGGAACCTCATGCAATTTTTTATTTTGTGCTCCCCCTTCAAGATTCTCAGGATCCTCTTGATCCGACCTCTATTCAAATCAATGGGCTTCCATAGGGAACCATTGATTTTGAATACAGAGAAACGCGGATTTAAGCCAGCGCGGAGTAATGTGTATTAAATTCAATGCAAAACACGGATAAAATCGCGTTTTTACGCCGCTTTTTTCCTGGCGTCTGTACTGGCTTTACAGCCCGTTTTAGCCCAAGTATAAGTAGCATTCCTTTGGAAAAATTACATTTTCAAAAAGTTTGTTCGATTTTCTGATAACTAAAGGGGATGATTCGACAATCATTTTTGAACGGAGCGAGCAAAATAATCCAAAGACATGGATGGCAAATGTTGTGGCAACCTGATAAGACTGCTAGGCTTCTACATAATTATTATTAGAGGGTCATTATGCCAAAAGTAAATTTTCAGTTGCAGTTGGAGTCTGGTGAGTTGAGTCGCCCTCTGGCTCTCTTGGTGGTTGGTTTAACTCTTTATTATTTGGAAAACGTTGGAATATTAACCAGTGCCTGGACCAAGATCTTGTCTTCACAAAGTCAACACAACTGTGGCTAGCTGTGGACAAAGAAGACAATGATGCTATAGACTGTAGATGGTGGAAAGAATGTTGTATACACATAAATATTTGTAATGTTTTTGTAAATAAATAAATAAATTAAAAAAAGGACATTTCTCCAAGACAGTGGTCTTCAAACTGTGGCCCATGGGCTGGATGGAGCCCTTTGCTAGCCTTTATCCAGCCCTTGGGGCACTATTTCTACTACTAACACCAACAGTGGAGCATAAGTCCTCCCATTGACACCAATGATGGGGCACCAATTCTCCAACTGACACCGATAGTGGAAGGAAGCGTGCCCCACTGACGCCAACAATGGGGCATTATTCCTCCCACTGATACCAATGATGGGGCACTCTTCCTCCCACGGACACCAACAATGGGGAATTTGTTTCCCGTTACTGACCACAGACCATGTTATTTTTTTTTTGCTGCCACATGCCACCAAGCCTGAGGCATTGTTTACGCTCCCTGATGTTGGGACATATTCTTCCCTCACCAGTCACAGTCTGGCCCTCCTAAAGTCTAAAGGACAATAAACTGGCCCTTTGTTTAGGAAGTTTTGAGACCCCTTATCTAATAGAACCTCTAAGCCCTTGTACACACGGTCGGAGATTCCGACGGAATGTGTCCGATCAGACCGTTTTGTCGGATAATCCGACTGTGTGTGGTCTTCATCGGACTGTTTCCGTCGGAGTATCCGACGGACCAAGTTTTCCAACTTGTCGGTAACATTTTCCGACAACATGATCCGATCGGACCTTGTCCGATCATGTGTAGAGAATTCCGATCGGACAAAGTGCCACGCATGCTCAGATCAAATTCCTACACCAAAGCTATTGGCTACTAGCGTGAATGTAGTCCCATCGTAACGAAATTACGTCATCACGTTCTGAACGATCGGATTTTCTGACAACTTTGTCCGACCGTGTGTATACAACAGTTTCGGACAAAATCCGTCGGACAAAATCCGACGGATTTGCTTGTTGGAATGTCCGACCGTGTGTACAAGGGCTAAGCCATTTGAAATGTTTACATAAAAAAAGGTTCTTTATAGGAGCAGACATGGCCTCTACCTTGTACCTTCATTACCCAGGTAAAGGAATAATAGGAAGAAGAATTATAGATATAATAATAATGTTATATAATATATTTTTACCTTTATTAGCCAAAATAGCCTCCTTTGTAATCATGTTTTATAATTACTTTATTTTCCAAAAGTTGCAGTTTAAAGTCAAACAATGAAAAGGAGTAACAACACATATTCAAGTAGCACTGATAATCTCTCGATTAGATTCGCATGCCGACAGGCCAAGCAGAACATGGTATGGATGGTCATGTGTAACATGGCAAAAATGAGGACAGTCCACAGTTTGCCTAGCATATATGACAGGCTAAGTAATGACATGAAAGACCCAAAAACAGACTAGTGACCTCAAAACTGTGCAACTATATTTACAGAATGAATAATGCAATATACGGGGAAGCGGGCCTCCCGGTGGTCAGCCGGACCCAGAATGGGGACAATGGAACTAAAAGGATATATTATAAGATACAGTGGAACCTTGGATTACAAGCATAATTTGTTCCAGAAGAATGCTTGTAATCCAAAGCACTCGTATATCAAAGCGAGTCTCCCCATGGGAATCAATGGAAACTCAGACAATTCCTTCCAGTGCCACTGCTAGTGTATGCGGTACCACATGTGGCCATAGATGGAAGGCGGCACCGGAGACGCATGGAAACACTACAGGACGGCTCGGAGCCACTCGGAGATGCTCAGAACGTCACCGGCGCCCCCCGCACCTCTGGCCACATGTAGTACTGCACACCTCAGAGGCTTGAATTCGGCTCGCCTTGAGAGACAACGCTCGCTAACCGAGTCAGGATTTTTTTTTTAAAATAGCTCGTATTGCGAAACGCTCGTAAACAAGGTTACTCCCAATCTGAGGTATTACTGTACTCTAAGCCCCTGTAAACACGGTCGGAGATTTAGACAACCAAATCCGTTGGATTTATCCGTCGGATCTTGTCCGAAACTGTTGCATACACACGGTCGGACTAAGTTGACGAAAAATCCGATCATTCAGAACGTGATGACGTTATTTCGTTACGATGGGACTACATTCAGGCTAGTAGCCAATAGCTTTGATGTAGGAATTTGATCTGAGCATGCGTGCCACTTGGTCCGATCAAAATTCTCTACACATGATCAGAGTATGTCCGATCGAACCAGTTGGTCGGAAAATATTTCCAACAAGTTGGAAAATTGGGTCCGACGGAATCAGTCCGATGCATACCACACACAGTCGGATTATCCGACAACACGGTCCGATAGGACACATTCCGACGGATTCTCCGACCGTGTGTACAAGGGCTAATATCTGAAAAGGACAGCACCCAGAACTGAGCCAGGTATATAGGGAAGGAGGGGGGAGTAGAGGGGAGGGGGATTTGGGAAAGGGGTAGAATCGGGGGACAAGTGACCCTTACACAAATGAAGAAAAAGCAATATGTCAAAGGAAATTATCATTTTTATTTTATTGAGTCAACTGCTCAAATTTTGCATAAGTGTCACCTTCCAGAGAAAAGTCCATCCAACACCATTGGCCTTTGCCCAATAAAAGCAATATGGTGGCCAATAAGGTCAATGTCAACACAGGCAAGCTAGGCATCACTCAAAGGACAGGATGTGGCTTAAAAATCTGAAAAGTCAAGACAAAAAAATTCACAGGGACGGCTTTATGTACTGCACAGACACTCTTGGCTCCGGCATTATCTTGTGAGAACAACTGCAATCGCATTCTACTCCATTTCCGTTATCAAATTCTGCCCCCCCCCCCCCCCCCCCCACCACCATCATATCAACTGGCCAAGGGGCCAGCTGCAGAGGCACACAATCCTTTGCCAGTTCAACCAGATGGGCCAATGATCATCTTGGTCTACTGCTTACCTTAGACCGATAATTAAGAACATTAAACCACCAATTACCAAAGATTTATATATGCCATTTTCGATTGACATAGTGGAACACCACATACGGCAGATTTTTTTATACCGTTTTTGTACTTCCTTATTTTTATTTTTTTAAGGTAATTGGCTTTTGTTACAAGGTTTCTTTAACATGCCCAACAACTGACTGACTCGCCCCACAGCAAGGCAAGATTGTGTCTCTGAATTCATTTCCATTCCTGCTCTCCGGCCTCCAAACAATGTGGCACACACAGGAAACCTTGGCCAGCTCTCATCCTGGGCACAGACATCACTAAATGTCGCCAGTTCTGCGGGAGTCAGAGATTTAGTCCATACGGTTGGTGCCAGATCAGTAATTATCCCCTTCCAGGATAGAGGAGGAGGTGGAGGAAGGAGGGGTGGAGGGCTTGGAATGGCTGCAAACATGTTCCCACTAAGTGCTTTCCTCTAACCCGATGACAGCTCCCACAGTCATGTACAATGAACTCTCTTGCTCAGTGACAGCGCTGGGAGAACGGTACCTAAAGTAGAACACATAGATGGCACCGAGACATCACAGAGACCCCATGTGGTACTGGTGGGAGGGGGGATATAACTATAAGCTTCTTTTTCTAAAGGTGCGATTTTTTTTATTTTTTACTACATTCTAGCTCATGAGGAGCACAAACAATAGAAGTGACTATAGTTTATTGAACACAAAAGGAAGCCATCAGAATCTACGAGGGCTGTACTAGGTTACATAGGTTGTTCAAATTTTAATTGTTGGCAGAGTAAAGCCTCGTACACACAATCGGATTTTCCAATGGGAAATGTGGGATGTCAGGCTGTCGGCGGAAAATCCGACCGTGTGTACGCTCCATCGGACAATTGTTGGATTTTCCACGGACAAATGTTGGATAGCCGGTTGTCAAATTTTCCGCGGACAAATGTGTGTTTTCGGATTTTCCGAGCGAGTATACACAAGTCCGTCGGACAAAGGTCCAACATACAAACACGCGTGCTCGGAAGCAAGGACGAGCCGGAAGCGGTTTGTCTTGTAAACTCGCATTCGTAATGGAGAATTAACATTGGTGACGCGGCAAATTATGAAATCTGGAAATGCAGCGCACAATTCTCTTCTTCTTTAATGGGATAATAATGAAGCTGCTTTGCTGGTGATACTGATGGAGTTATTGCAAACTAATTTTTAGAGGCTTTTTTTTCCTAATGATATCAAGAATAATATTACGCTTTTTTTTATTTTTTTTATTTGGGCAAGTTACCACAACACCATTATCCCATCATTTTTAAGATCAAAGATACAACTATGTTGGTGTCCCTTGTCAATTATACGTTGCATTTTTAAATCTAAATTACATAATTTTGTGAGTACAATACAATAGGCAGTGCTGCTCTATTCTGTGAGGCCACCCATTTCTCTAATATTGTATTTTTTAAAATGTAACTGCCTACTCCCAAACTGTCAAACTGTCAAGTAAAACACATAGCCAAATATTATTATTATTATTATTATTATTATTCTCCACATTTTTTTTTACTGCACATTAAAAAAAGGAAACAAATAAAATTAGACATGCTGTCTGCCAATAGAACTTAACCAAAAAGTGCATTCTATGCATCCAAAAATATAGAAAATATACCTAATCAAATCATTATTATTCAACCAAAAAAATGATGTCAAAGCAATAACCCCAAGGCCAATAATAAATAAGGCCTCTTTCACACGGGGCGGATCAGTAATGATCCGCCCCGTGATGATCCGCTCGCTCAGCGGGGATCGCTCCGTTGTCCCCGCTGAGCCGGCTGCGGACAGGGCGGTCTCCGCACACTGTGCGGGGACCGCCCTGTCAGCTCTCCGCTCTCCTCTATGGGAATCGGATGAGCATGGACCGTCTGTCCGTGTTCGTCCGATCCGCTCTGCAGATAGATAGAAAAATAGGATTTTCCTCCATCTGCAGAATCGGACTGTTGCGGAGGCGGAAGAAATCGGGTGTCTGCGGATGCTCATCCGCAGACACCTGCTATCCCATAGGGATGAATGTATGTCCGTATTTCATCCGCAAACGGATGGATGAAATACAGACATATCGTCCGCATGTGTGAAAGGGGCCTTACACGTTATCTCCTCAGATTCCCCAACATGTCTGGTTGACGGACGGCCGTTCAGAAACAAACTGAGAACCGCTAAATGAAAAGTGTGAAATGAAAAGCGCGAATCAACACCAAACTTCTACCAACACAAAATTAGCAGAAGGAGCCCAAAGGGTGGCGCTAAAGAGCTGAAAAACCATGTAGTACGTCACTACGTTCGTGACTGCCGGCAACAATTGTGTGGCTGTGTGTATGCAAGACAAGTTTGGGCCAACGCCCTTCGGACAAATGTCCACAGTTTTGTTGGCCAACAATCCAATCGTGTGTAGGAGGCTCATCTCTTCCTCTATAGTAACTCTTCTTCTTTTTTCATTGCAAGTAAATAATGGATTGCAAGCAGAAACAACGTTCCATCATTGAGTTATAGATGGAGAGGTGCAGGCTGTCCGACATCCACAAAAGACTACAAGATGTTTACGGAGAGGACACCATTGACAAGAGCAATGTCTTGTCATTGATGACTCTCGTCAATGGTGTCACCTCTGTAAACATTTGTAGCTTTCTGTAGCTGTCGGACAGCCTGCGCCTCACCTTCATCAAGAACTCATTGATGGCACGTTGCTTCTGTTTGGAATCCATGATTTACCTGCAATGGAAAAGAGGAAGTAACAGATGAATTACTAAGGCAGAGTTCACACTGGCGTTAAAAGCAGGTGTTTGAGGGGCGTTAGAAACGCCCCTCAAACCATACCTCCCAACATTTTGAGATGGGAATGAGGGACACCTACTAACAAATGTATGTAGACATAGGACACACCCCCTGCAACACCCCCTTAAAGGAGAATTAACTAAATAAAAAAAAGTTAATTAAATGCAGAAGGGCTTTCCATTCCAAGGCTTATACTGAAAAATGGTGCAGAGCATTGTGCCAGGAGCCCAACTGGGTGTTACAACAGCGAATGAATAAGTGTGATCCTCAATACGACCAATTAAAAGCAGGTCTGAGACCTGTTTTCTGATTGGCCGAAAAGAGAAGAGTCCCAATTGGCCGCCAAGGAGGAGGGTGAAAAAAGGATGCCCGTGGAGAGCAGGGAAAGGGAAAGCCACCGTGCTGTTGAGCAAACGAAGCCGCCGGTGAAGCCCAGGAGAAGCGCTGCCCATTAAAGATGGGATAAGTGCACCAGACCCACCCAACTGACCAACCCAAGGGGGAGGGGGGGGTGCTACTGTTTTCTGCCCACCCCCCCCGCAAATAAAATTTGCACCGTGCACGACTAGTAGTAGATATGGCATAAAATCTTCACATAGACTTAGTGTTACCACACATAAAAATGTCACCGACGCAGCGACATAATTCTAATATGTGAATTTTCAGTCTAGCCGGACTCTCCCACTAGTGATGGACGAACTTCCGACGGGACGTTTCGCGAACGCGAAATGCGAACGGACCCAAACGTTCGCGAAACAGAACGTTCGCCGCGGGCCCCATTGACTTCAATGGGAGGCGAACTTTGCAAACCTTCATGTCGAATTTGCGGCCACGTGGTAATTATTAGGGGGTAAAACGTAGTCCCACCATCTGGACAATGACATAATACATGTATGAGGTGAATTTGGGATCGATAACTACAAGCATTTTTATTTTATTTGGGAAATTGTTCTAACAATTCAGGACTATGGAGCTAATGAAGGCAATGGAGGAGAGGGAAGGTCAGGGACCAGGGTAGGCAAAGAAGAGGGTGCAGGAGATGATCACCAGCAGCGTGACATACCGGAATGACACATGCACCGTGATAGAGGCATCTGACAGCAGCACCGTAATACAGAGCACTGACAGCAGCACCGTGACATACAGCGCTGACAGCAGCACCGTGACATACAGCGCTGACAGCAGCACCGTGACATACAGCGCTGACAGCAGCACCGTGACATACAGCGCTGACAGCAGCACCGTGACATACAGCGCTGACAGCAGCACCGTGACATACAGCGCTGACAGCAGCACCGTGACATACAGCGCTGACAGCAGCACCGTGACATACAGCGCTGACAGCAGCACCGTGACATACAGCGCTGACAGCAGCACCGTGACATACAGCGCTGACAGCAGCACCGTGACATACAGCGCTGACAGCAGCACCGTGACATACAGCACTGACAGCAGCACCGTAAGCAGCCCCAGGAGGAAGTCAGCACAGCACAGGGATGGTGTGATCCCCTCATAATAAGAACCCCCAGGAGGAAGTCAGCACAGCACAGGGATAGTGTGATCCCTTCATAATAAGAACCCCCAGGAGGAAGTCAGCACAGCACAGGGATATCATAAGCAGCCCCAGTAGAAATATGACACCGCTCAACCTCTTCAAAGAGGAGGGTAGGGGCATATAGTACGGTGTGCTTTTTTGGGTCAAGGAAGTGAGCCAAATGAATTAAGAAGGTCTGTGTGCTTGATTAAAAAAATAGTTTATAGACATATACATGGTCTACTGGTCACATGTGTTGAATTCCTCCGAGATCCATGCCTCATTCATTTTTAGAAATGTGAGGTAGTTAACACTGTGGTGAGCTAGGCGAGTACGCTTATCGGTCACAATCCCCCCTGCTGCGCTGAACGTCCTTTCGGACAGGACACTGGATGAGGGGCAAGCCAACAGTTCGATTGCAAATTGGGCAAGCTCTGGCCAGAGGTCAAGCCTGCCCACCCAGTAGTCTAGGGGTTCATCACTCCTCAGAGCGTCCACATCGGCCGTTAACCCAATGTAGTCGGACACCTGACGGTCTAGGCGTTCCCTGATGCTGGATCCGGATGACACCTGTCGATGGGTCGGCTGAAAGAATGACCTCATATCCGAAGTCACCAACACATCTTCAAACCGGCCTCTTCTTGCAGGCGCTGTTGGATTGGTACCCGCAAATCCTTCTCTGGGAGTGGGAATTGCTCCTCTGCCAGCGCACGCAAAAGCAGAATGCAGCATTTCTCGAAGCAAGGCCTGGAAGTGCTGCATTCTGACAGCCCTCTGCGACGGCGGTAACATTTCCGCCATTTTGTGTTTGTACCGGGGGTCTAAGTACGTTGCCACCCAGTACTGGTCCTTGACCCTCATGCTTTTTATACGGGGGTCCCTATTAAAACACTGGAGCATGAAGGCCCCCATTTGCACTAAAGTGGAAGCGGTGTGGTGGCCTGGCTCCTGCTCATCATCCAGGATAATGTCGTCCTCTTCATTCTCCTCTCCCCATCCACGCACAACAGGGATCCCAGAAAGGTTTAAAGCATGCTCTTCTTGCTCCTGCTCATCCGCCCCGGCACCATCCTCCTCTGACTCCTCATCAGACTCCTGTTGTTGACTTGTCTCAGATAGAGTAGCCCCCCCTGGGAATTCATCCAGCATTGCGACTTCCTCATCTTCCCGCTCCTGCTCCTCCACAGCCTGATCAATGACACGACGCAATGCACGCTCCAGAAAGAAGGCATAAGGTACCATGTCACTGATGGCGCCATGGCTGCGACTGACCAGTTTGGTGATCTCCTCAAATGGCCGCAGAAGTCTGCATGTGTCGCGCATGAGCAGCCACTGGCGCGGTGAAAAAAAACCCAGCTCCCCAGAACCGTTTCTTTCGCAGAGTTCATACAGGTAGACGTTAACTGCACGTTTCTGCTGGAGCAGCCTATCAAGCATATAGAAGGTTGAGTTCCATCGCGTCGGGCAATCGCAAATAAGACGTCTGACCGGCAGATGGTGTCGCCGCTGAATGTCAGCAAGGCGAGCCATGGCCGTGTAAGATCTTCTGAAATGGGCCGAGATTTTCCTTGCCTGCCGCAAGATGTCCTGGACCCCAGGGTATTTGACAAGGAATCGCTGCACGACCAAGTTTAAGACGTGTGCCATGCACGGCACGTGCGTGATTTTGCCCTGTTTCAATGCGCTAAGCAGATTGGCACCGTTGTCACACACCACTTTACCAACTGTCAAATTGAGCGGTGTTAGCCACTCATCTGCCTGTGAACGCAAAGCTGAAAGGAGTGCCGGGCCAGTGTGGCTCTTTGCTTCCAGGCACAACAGACGCAGCACGGCATGGCAACGTCTCACCTGGCATGTGGAATAGGTTCTGGGGAGCTTGGGCGGTGCAGTGGAAGAGACGCTAGCAGCGGAAAAGGAGGAGGCAGCTGAGGAGGAGAGGGAGGAGGATGGAGTAGGAGGAGGAGAAGAAGAGTCAGGCCTGCATGCAATCCGTGGCGGTAAAACCAAATCTACACGGGTGCCACGGGTTACATGCTTGACGGCCGTCAGAAGGTTCACCCAGTGGGCAGTAAAACTGATATACCTTCCCTGCCCGTGTTTGCTAGACCACGTGTCTGTGGTCAGATGTATCTTGGCACCGACACTGTGTGCCAGAGATACATTCACTTGCCGCTGAACATGGCCATATAGCTCTGGGATGCCCTTCTCTGAGAAATACTTCCTTCCTGGGACCTTCCATTGTGGTGTTCCAATGGCCACAAATTTGCGAAAGGCCTCCGAGTCCACCAGTTTATATGGCAGTAGTTGGCGGGCTATGAGTTCTGACAAGCCAGCCGCCAACCGTTGGGCAAGAGGGTTATCCGGCATCATCATTTTTTTACGCTCAAACATTAGGCCCACGGAAGCCTGCCTTTTTGCAGAAAAATGTGAGCTTGGCGTGATGGAAGGTGGAGTGGAGGACAATTGTGAGGAGAGAGGAGAAGGAGAAGTAGAAGACGAGGCTGGACGGTGAGAGCCTGCAGTGTGGCTTTGTGTGTTCCGTTGCTCCCACTGGGCTCGGTGATGGCTGCTCATGTGCCTTCTTAAGGCGGTCGTCCCTAGGTGAGTATTGGGCTTACCGCGACTAACGCGTTGACTGCAAAGATTGCAGATGGCAACGCTATTGTCAGCAGCGGACACGTTAAAAAAAGCCCACACTGCGGAGCCATGTGCCGGTGTCCTGGGAGCGCCAGATGTGACCGTACATGGTCGATGACTCGCTCCTGATACATTTGCAGTCTGCTTTGTCCCTGCTGTGCAATGTAAGTCATTGCTGCTTCTCCTCCCTATCTGCTGGTCCATATCTCCCTCTGAACTCCCCTCCTCTTCCTCTCTTGTGGGCACCCACGTGACATCACTAGACACGTCATCATCAACGTCACCTTCCCCACCGCTATAAGTAGAGATCTCGGAGTAGGCAGCAACACCGGGGACCAACCTCCTCCTTGGGCTGATCTGGGTACTGGCGTCAGACTGCTGAGTAGCGCTTGTTGCTACCTCCTCTTCCTGATCCAATACCAAGAGTGGCTGCGCATCAGAAATGTCCTCTTGATATGGATCGGAAAATAATTCCAGTGACTCAAGCGGAAGGTATGTGGTGGTGGTGGTGGTGGTCGTGTTGTTGGTGGTAGTGTCTTTGGGGGTGCACATAGCAGAGAGTGAAGAAGAGGGTGCAGATCGAGAGGATGAGGAGGGTGCAGAAGAGTAAGGCTGAGCGAGCCACTCAACCAAGTCTGGTGCATCCTTTAAAGTAATTGAACGCACCTTCTGCAACTTCCCACTTTGGCTCAAGCCTGTTGCTCCTGCCCTACCCCTACCACCCCTGCGGAAGGGCCTGCCTCTTCCTCTGCATGTCATTTTTTAAATGACCCTGTGACAAAACTCTTAGTCCCTATACCGCTGAAGGACTGCTGCAGTATAGGGCAGCGGTCAGCAGTGGTGCACGTCAACCCTATCTATTGTGGACCTATAGCGGTCCTTACAGAACAGCAGACTGTACCGCACTCAAGCCTATGTACCGTAGCACCCTATACCAAGTTACCAGTCCTTATAAGAACTTTTGTGGAACAAGCAGGTTGTGTGTTAGTGATTAGCAGACTGTACGTCAGTCCCTATACCGCTGAAGGACTGCTGCAGTATAGGGCAGCGGTCAGCAGTGGTGCACGTCAACCCTATCTATTGTGGACCGATAGCGGTCCTTACAGAACAGCAGACTGTACCGCACTCAAGCCTATGTACCGTAGCACCCTATACCAAGTTACCAGTCCTTATAAGAACTTTTGTGGAACAAGCAGGTTGTGTGTTAGTGATTAGCAGACTGTACGTCAGTCCCTATACCGCTGAAGGACTGCTGCAGTATAGGTGAGCGGTCAGCAGTGGTGCACGTCAACCCTATCTATTGTGGACCTATAGCGGTCCTTACAGAACAGCAGACTGTACCGCACTCAAGCCTATGTACCGTAGCACCCTATACCAAGTTACCAGTCCTTATAAGAACTTTTGTGGACCAAGCAGGTTGTGTATTAGTGTTTAGCAGACTGTACGTCAGTCCCTATACCGCTGAAGGACTGCTGCAGTATAGGGCAGCGGTCAGCAGTGGTGCACGTCAACCCTATCTATTGTGGACCGATAGCGGTCCTTACAGAACAGCAGACTGTACCGCACTCAAGCCTATGTACCGTAGCACCCTATACCAAGTTACCAGTCCTTATAAGAACTTTTGTGGAACAAGCAGGTTGTGTGTTAGTGATTAGCAGACTGTACGTCAGTCCCTATACCGCTGAAGGACTGCTGCAGTATAGGTGAGCGGTCAGCAGTGGTGCACGTCAACCCTATCTATTGTGGACCTATAGCGGTCCTTACAGAACAGCAGACTGTACCGCACTCAAGCCTATGTACCGTAGCACCCTATACCAAGTTACCAGTCCTTATAAGAACTTTTGTGGACCAAGCAGGTTGTGTATTAGTGTTTAGCAGACTGTACGTCAGTCCCTATACCGCTGAAGGACTGCTGCAGTATAGGGCAGCGGTCAGCAGTGGTGCACGTCAACCCTATCTATTGTGGACCGATAGCGGTCCTTACAGAACAGCAGACTGTACCGCACTCAAGCCTATGTACCGTAGCACCCTATACCAAGTTACCAGTCCTTATAAGAACTTTTGTGGAACAAGCAGGTTGTGTGTTAGTGATTAGCAGACTGTACGTCAGTCCCTATACCGCTGAAGGACTGCTGCAGTATAGGGCAGCGGTCAGCAGTGGTGCACGTCAACCCTATCTATTGTGGACCGATAGCGGTCCTTACAGAACAGCAGACTGTACCGCACTCAAGCCTATGTACCGTAGCACCCTATACCAAGTTACCAGTCCTTATAAGAACTTTTGTGGAACAAGCAGGTTGTGTGTTAGTGATTAGCAGACTGTACGTCAGTCCCTATACCGCTGAAGGACTGCTGCAGTATAGGTGAGCGGTCAGCAGTGGTGCACGTCAACCCTATCTATTGTGGACCTATAGCGGTCCTTACAGAACAGCAGACTGTACCGCACTCAAGCCTATGTACCGTAGCACCCTATACCAAGTTACCAGTCCTTATAAGAACTTTTGTGGACCAAGCAGGTTGTGTATTAGTGTTTAGCAGACTGTACGTCAGTCCCTATACCGCTGAAGGACTGCTGCAGTATAGGGCAGCGGTCAGCAGTGGTGCACGTCAACCCTATCTATTGTGGACCGATAGCGGTCCTTACAGAACAGCAGACTGTACCGCACTCAAGCCTATGTACCGTAGCACCCTATACCAAGTTACCAGTCCTTATAAGAACTTTTGTGGAACAAGCAGGTTGTGTGTTAGTGATTAGCAGACTGTACGTCAGTCCCTATACCGCTGAAGGACTGCTGCAGTATAGGGCAGCGGTCAGCAGTGGTGCACGTCAACCCTATCTATTGTGGACCGATAGCGGTCCTTACAGAACAGCAGACTGTACCGCACTCAAGCCTATGTACCGTAGCACCCTATACCAAGTTACCAGTCCTTATAAGAACTTTTGTGGAACAAGCAGGTTGTGTGTTAGTGATTAGCAGACTGTACGTCAGTCCCTATACCGCTGAAGGACTGCTGCAGTATAGGGCAGCGGTCAGCAGTGGTGCACGTCAACCCTATCTATTGTGGACCGATAGCGGTCCTTACAGAACAGCAGACTGTACCGCACTCAAGCCTATGTACCGTAGCACCCTATACCAAGTTACCAGTCCTTATAAGAACTTTTGTGGAACAAGCAGGTTGTGTGTTAGTGATTAGCAGACTGTACGTCAGTCCCTATACCGCTGAAGGACTGCTGCAGTATAGGTGAGCGGTCAGCAGTGGTGCACGTCAACCCTATCTATTGTGGACCGATAGCGGTCCTTACAGAACAGCAGACTGTACCGCACTCAAGCCTATGTACCGTAGCACCCTATACCAAGTTACCAGTCCTTATAAGAACTTTTGTGGACCAAGCAGGTTGTGTATTAGTGTTTAGCAGACTGTACGTCAGTCCCTATACCGCTGAAGGACTGCTGCAGTATAGGGCAGCGGTCAGCAGTGGTGCACGTCAACCCTATCTATTGTGGACCGATAGCGGTCCTTACAGAACAGCAGACTGTACCGCACTCAAGCCTATGTACCGTAGCACCCTATACCAAGTTACCAGTCCTTATAAGAACTTTTGTGGACCAAGCAGGTTGTGTATTAGTGTTTAGCAGACTGTACGTCAGTCCCTATACCGCTGAAGGACTGCTGCAGTATAGGGCAGCGGTCAGCAGTGGTGCACGTCAACCCTATCTATTGTGGACCGATAGCGGTCCTTACAGAACAGCAGACTGTACCGCACTCAAGCCTATGTACCGTAGCACCCTATACCAAGTTACCAGTCCTTATAAGAACTTTTGTGGAACAAGCAGGTTGTGTGTTAGTGATTAGCAGACTGTACGTCAGTCCCTATACCGCTGAAGGACTGCTGCAGTATAGGGCAGCGGTCAGCAGTGGTGCACGTCAACCCTATCTATTGTGGACCGATAGCGGTCCTTACAGAACAGCAGACTGTACCGCACTCAAGCCTATGTACCGTAGCACCCTATACCAAGTTACCAGTCCTTATAAGAACTTTTGTGGAACAAGTGAGTTGTGAATGTTTAGCAGACTGCAGCAGAAGGGCAGCAGTCAAGTATAATATCCTTTCTATATTTGGAAGAAAGAATATTATACATGTACAAGCCTATTACTGTACCACTGATACCAGTCCTGAAAAGAACCTTTGTGGAACTAATAATAACAGCAAGTCTTTAAAATTACCCTCACTGCCTGACAACACTGCTTCCTTCCTGTCCCTATACAAATTGGCAAAAAAAGAGAACGATTAGTGGTTACTGGAACAGCTCTTTTGTGGACCTTGATAGTAACAGCTAATGATGATGATGATGATGATGATGATGAAAGACTAATCTGGCTGTCCCTGTAGCATACACCGTCCTTTCCCTTTCTCTAAACTAACAAAAGACACTCAGGCTGCTGCAAGAATCAGCAGCACAGCAAACCTATCAACACCTAACACCTATACCAGTCCTGAAAAGAACTTTTGTGTACCAAATAGCTAGTGGTTTATCTCTCCCTACTCCACACAGGAACCTGTCCCTATCGTAACAGAAGAAAGAATGTAAAATGGCCACCGGATCGGGTGTATTTATAGGTTAGGGGGAATGTACAAGTGTCCATGTGCTGTCATGTCTCAATTGGCTGTCCTGTATCACATGATAAACGTGTCACCAAAGGTTAAAGTTCTTGTATACATTAAACACGTAAGTCCGCCGCGGCGAACGACGGAAAAAGGCGTTCGAACGTGCGGACCGCGAATGTCGGAAATTCGCCGCGAAACGACCGCCGGGCGAACCGTTCGGCCATCACTATCTCCCACATGGCTCTGCCCTCCTAAGGTTGCCATCTTGGTGCCCGCATCTCCACCACCAGACTGAGCCTGCCAAAGACGGCTGATGAATCCCAGACCAGTCTTTTTTTTCTGGAAACAGCAGATATTTCTTCCTGCCAACACTAAGCTAACAGTATCATGTATGGCCGGATCACCCTCCTCAGATCTGCTGCTTTTGTTAAAAAAAAAAAAAAAAAGAAACTGCTAATATCAATTCCAACAGAACCTTCCAGAAACCGCATTAACCTGGCGGCTTTGAGGAACCGGGACCTAATGCTAACCAAGCCGCGTCTGCCACGAGCGGATCAGAAGTTTGCACGCTGGAAGACCCGGAGACGATAAGTAAATCTATGGCAGCGAGCTGAAGGCACAGCGCGGAGAGGCGATGCGGGGAATTCCAAATGACTGACAGGCCGGCTTCTGCATGGGCGAGCCATTAGGAAGCTCAATAGGGAATTCTCCCAAATGTGGAGCTCGGCCATGCACACGGCCAGGCGAGCCAATTACATTCCCCCTGCCTCCCCAGAATCCTCAAGGAAAAAAAAAAAAGCTGAGAGCGGAACTCCGATCTAATTAAAAAGTATTCCAGATCTGTGGAAATGACAAAATTTAAAATAAAGTAGATGGAAACCTGGAAAAAAAAAACATTTTTGATTTGTTAAATCACAAAGAGTTACCATTTTATTAACCCTTTCCCACCCAGCCCTGGCATCCCTTTAGCAGGGTCTTTTCGCCCGGTCCCGCTGAATCTCATTGGCTGTCACAGTGGTTACATGATCAGGAGCCGGAAGGACCAGCTCCCAATCTTGTGACCACTAATGCCGCGTACACGCGATCGTAAATTCGGCCAGCAAAAGACCGATGAGAGCTTTTGGTCGGAAAATGCGACCGCGTATATGCTCCATCGGACTTTTGCTGGCCGAATTCCCTCCAGCAAAAGATTGAGAGCAGGTTCTCAATTTTTCGGTCGCTAAAAGTTCCGAGCAGTAATTACGATCGTCTGTAGCAATTCCGACGCGCAAAATTCCTACACATGCTCGGAAACAATTTGACGCATGCTCGGAAGCATTGAACTTCATTTTCTTGGCTCGTCGTAGTGTTGTACGTCACCACGTTCTCGACGGTCGAAAGTTCAGCAAACTTTTGTGTGACCGTGTGTATGGAAGCCAAGCTTGAGCGGAATTCCGTCGGAAAAAAAACATCCAAGATTTTTCCCGATGGAAAATCCGCTCGTGTACGCGGCATAAGACAACTAATCACATTAGTAGAGACTGAGAGCTGTGCCGGAAGTGTGCAGTGAATGTACCAGACATGCGCACTGTGTTTCGTTCTGAATTAGTTTTTTAATGAATTTAGACAAAATTTGTTAATTCGGAAACATCTAAATGCAAACTCGTTTAACAATTTTTTCCAAATATTCGGAAATTCCAAAATTCAGAAATTTTGGAAATTTCAAAAATTCTGAAATTCCAAAATCCTAAAATAAGCATGACAATCTGAAAATTCTAAAGAACGAAAATAAGAACGAAAATGCCAAAATTCGAAAACCCGAAACTTAAAAAATCTGAAATAATAACCAATACTAACGTAACTATTACTAAACTATCAAATTATAGGTATTGGAATTTCCTTTCAAACTTGGCTTTTAATGAACGTAGGAATACGAATTTATCCAAAATTACGCATGATCCGAAATAACGAATGCCGTATCTAAACGAATGGAACGTAACTAATTACTTTTTATTATTATTATTTATTATTAATTAGTTGCGTTCCATTTGTTTAGATGCGGCATTCGTTATTTTATATCATTAGTAACTTCAGATAAATTTGTATTCGTTATGTTCTCTAACAGCCAAATTTGAAAGGAATTTCCAATACCTATAATTTAATAGTTATTATTAGTTAGTTTTTATTTAGAATTTTCGGATTTTTGGATTTTCTTTCATATATTTTCGAATTTACAAATTTTCTAATTTATGGAAAAAAACAAAAAGCGAATGAAACAAAAATTTTTCGGCAGTGCGCGTCTAGAGCGTACCCTCTGCCGCCCATGGAGGCATATGTGAAGAGTGTGAGCGTTAAATTCCCACCACCCAAATGCGTTGGATTTGGGCAGCTAGGGGTTAAGTTGGCAGGACCAGATCCCGATCATTAGTAGTGACTGAGAGCTGACCTTCACCGCTCAGTCACTGTGCTGGGAGAAAGTTCTGCAACCCGTGGATGCACATGTGCAGGCTGTGGGTGTTATGGAGTTGTATTAGATGCGAGCGATCGGCCTTGGAAGCAGGCACCCTGCATCTCTCTATTGCTCTGCTCTCTCCTTCTATCAGCATGAATCTTGTTGGCATATGGCCACTCCAGCACAATTGTTGGGCTCTTTAGGGTGCAGGATGCCTGCTTCCATGTTATCACTCGCACAGGGCCATTGATAAGGCAGTACAGCCAGCCCTCCTGTACTGGGAATGGACCTCATCAGTTCAAAAAGGGGGGGGGGGGGGGCAGGGCATCTGCCAAGCAGGAGAGCTAGCTGTACTGCCTTATTGCTGATACCTCTTATGGCCCTCCCTGCAGTGATGTCGGCTTCTCTTCCCCCTCTACAGCTGCACAGCAGAGGAATTGGCTGTAGTATTTGTGCACCCCGAAATCATCCCGATCCCCCTGCTGTTCGGGCCCCCTTGTGAGCCCCCCTTTTACCCCATGTCCAGCCCCCCCCCCCCCCCCATGTGCCCTTTCCCTTGCAGCGCTGTCAGCTTCCTTCCTCTTCTCGGGGGCCCCCTGTATTTTTCTACAGCAGCCTGTAGAGCCTGTAGAGCATGTATGAGAGAGTGAGAGCGATAACACCACATTTATCACACCTGCTCCCCATTCACACCTGAGACCTTGTAACACTAACAAGTCACATGACACCAGGGAGGGAAAAGAAAATGGCTAACTGGGCCCAATTTGGACATTTTCACTTAGTGGTGTACTCACTCTTGTTGCCGGCGGTTTAGACATCAATGGCTGTGCGTTGAGTTACTTTGAGGGGACGGCAAATTTACACTGTTATACAAGCTGTACACTCACTACTTTACATTGTAGACAAGTGTCATTTCTTCAGTGTTGTCACATGAAAAGATAGAATAAAATATTTACAAAAATGTGAGGGGTGTACTCACTTTTGTGAGATACTGTACATTGAATTAATGAATACAGAGCTGTATTCATTTTCATCTTTGATATTTCCTTGGAGTTTAGCTCTCTCGCTGCCATCGCTACTTAGCACAGTCAGAAGATATTATTTTCAGATATGGGAACGTCCCGTATCCAGCGTTTGCTCGGATATCACCTTGGAATGTCCCTTCCAGAAGAACGGTCTCCCAGTATGACAGATGGAGGAGAAAGCTGACAGTCAGCACGGTGCCAGCCACGGCCGGGTCTCCCCAGGGATTTCACATTTTAATTTTTATTTATTTTTTTGCTTTGTAATTTATGTTTTCATATCATGCCAAACACTTTTACAAAGAGCTGCCTGTGAAGCTGTGCCAGCATCGCACACACACTACTACCCCCCGTAATTATGTTTTGATGCCACTTATAACTAAGAGGACTTTTTGATCTAGGCAGAGCAGGTGGCATTTATTGAGGCTCTGAAGGAGGGCAGACAACGTTCTACAGTCCACGCTTCTCAGTCACATACACTGCCCACGGACACAGCCATATAAACACAATAGACATATGAGGGGAGGGCAGAGTGTGCGCAACACTTTATCAATTGAACAGATCCCATATGCACTATATTGTCAAAAGTATTAGGATGCCTGCCTTTACACGCACAGGAATTTTAATAGCATCCCAGTCTTAGCCCCTGTACACACGGTCAGACATTCTGCCAACCAAATCCGTTGGATTTTGTCCGACGGATTTTGTCCGACGGATTGTGTCCGAAACTGTTACATACACACGGTCAGACCAAGTTGTAGGAAAATCCGATCGTTCAGAACGTGATGACGTTATTTCGTTACGACGGGACTACGTTCAGGCTAGTAGCCAATAGCTTTGGTGTAGGAATTTGATCTGAGCATGCGTGGCACTTTGTCCGATCGGAATTCTCTACACATGATCAGAGTATGTCCGATCGGACCAGTTTGTCGGAAAATATTTCCAACAAATTGGAAAATTGGGTCCGACGGATATTCGGACGGAATCAGTCCGATGCATACCACACACAGTCAGATTATCCGACAACACGGTCCGATAGGACACATTCCGACGGATTCTCCGACCGTGTGTACAAGGGCTTAGTCCGTAGGGATCAATATTGAGTTGGTCCACCCTTTGCAGATATAGCGGCTTCAACTCTTCTGGGAAGGCCGTCCACAAGGTTTAGGAGTGTGTCTATGGGGAATGTTTGACCATTCTTCCAGAAGAACATTTATGAGGTCAGCAGGGTGGATTCGATTTAAATCGCTAGTAAAAAGTCTTGATTTAAATCATCAATTTATAAAGCGGAGTTCCGCCGAAAAAAACAAAAAGTGTAGCTGCTGACTTTTAATAATCAGACCCTCACCTGTCCCAGGGTCCAGCGATGCGGGCGTATGATGCCCCGCTCCTCTCCCCCTCCACGGCGCCGGCATTCTTACTGTGGGCGCTCGGCTGTGGCTTCACAGTCGGGAACGCACTGCGCATGCGCGAGCCGTGCTGCTCGCTGTGAATGGCTGGGAAATCTTCTGAGACCTGTGACGTGTCTCAGAAGATTGCCGGGAGGGAGGGGGGGGGGTGAACTTTCTTCCGGCGCCGCGGAGCCCCGCGAGGAAGTGGGAGCTGGTTGCCTTTTAAAAAGAGGGTATCCCCCCCCCCCCCCCAAAAAAAAATGAAATGCCAAATGTGGCATGTCAGGGGGTCTCGTCCTCACTTTTTTGGGTGTAACGCAGCTTTAAAGAGCAACTATCATCTCTGTCCTGCAGAGGTTCCTCCTCTGACCCGCTATTGACTCACTGACAGTCCCATTCACTTTAATGGGACGGCTGGTGATGCGGAAGTGATACAACAGGGTGAGGGACGTGGCGGCAGCAGGTGAGTGGATGCCCACTAACAGGCGCTGCCATGATGGATCTGAAATGACAGGTGCTCTTTAAATGTAAGTACTCATTCTTGCTGGTATTTAGAATCTTTAATACTTGAAAACAAAATGAAGGTTTCCTGTTTAGAATAATAAGCTGTCAAGTTAGTAAAACAGCGACATCAGAACCAATTCAATCATACAGTTTGTAGTTTACATAGATTTGCAAAACAATGGGATAAAGGACTCCAAACTTTCTAAAGGGCCAGTTTATGGTCTTTGGTATTACAGGGAGAAATAGTTCCCTCATCACTGGTATCAGTGGGAGGAATAGTTCCCTCATCACTGGTATCAGTGGGAGGAATAGTGCCCCATCACTGGTATCAGTGGGAGGAATAGTGCCCCATCACTGGTATCAGTGGGAGGAATAGTGCCCCATCACTGGTGTCAGTGGGAGGAATAGTGCCCCATCACTGGTGTCAGTGGGAGGAATAGTGAACCATCACTGGTATCAGTGGGAGGAATAGTGAACCATCACTGGTATCAGTGGGAGGAATAGTGCTCTCCCATTGGTGTCAGTGGGAGGAATAGTGCCCTCCCATTGGTGTCAGTGGGAGGAATAGTGCCCCATCACTGGTATCAGTGGGAGGAATAGTGCCCCATCATTGGGAGAAATAGTGCCCCATCATTGGTGTCAGTGGGAGGAATAGTGCCCATCATTGGGAGAAATAGTGCCCCATCATTGGTGTCAGTGGGAGGAATAGTGCCCCATCATTGGGAGAAATAGTGCCCCATCATTGGTGTCAGTGGGAGGAATAGTGCCCATCATTGGGATAAATAGTGTCCCGTCATTGGTGTCAGTGGGAGGAATTGTGCCCCATCGCCAATGTCAGTAGCAGGCATCATTCCCCATTATTGGTGTCAGTGGGAGGAATAGTGTCTTCTATCAAACTGCAACCGTGCCTCCCCCCCCCCCAGGCTGCTGGGATATGCTTTGTTCATATTTCATGTCTGAGGTTTACAACCACTTTTAGGGTCCATTCACACCAAGACGCTCTGCCCTGCACTGGAATAAAAACTAGAACATACTATACTTTTTTTTTTTCAGAAAAACGCGACACAAGGCTTGTAAACGCACCGCAACACGCATAAACTCAAAACAGTCAGTTGAAGTTTTCTTTACAACTAAAAGTTTAGAGAAAGTTTAAAAATCATTTTCAAAAAAATACCGTGGCACATTTTAAAACGCAACGCAGCAGGCGCGTGCATGGTAAGCGCTCGTGTTTTTCATTGCAGTTCAATGTGTACCGGGCCCCAACTGTCACTTTTTTTTCCTGCTCATCATAAAGTACGCGATGACATTCCAAACAATAAACAAAGGCTCGGTGTTTTCCTTCCTGTTAACAATGTTGTTTAAAACAAAACTTTCAGATAAACAGGCCAATGTTGTCAGCACTTGGAGAACTTTTTCTTTTAACCCTCCGTGTACCGAACAGGAAGGGAAATGTGGGGGATGGGGGGGGGGTTGGGGGGTCCTGAGCTCCTGCTGAGAGACAATGAGAAAAAAAACAAAACAAAGACCATTCCTTCCTCTTCAGACATCAACCACATGGATGGAAATCCATTGTATGGAAAGAGCCGCTGCTGAGTAGGCATCTGTTACAAAGTTTATTTTGACGGGTTCCTCCCCCCCCCCCTCCCCCCTTTTGTTTCAGATTTTGCAGAGTTTGCAGATCTGAGCAAGAGGAGAAAGTGGGGAGGAGAAAAAAATTTAAATGTGAAAGGGAAATTCTAACGTATTCCGTGTTGCTGTCAACCAATAGAAAAATGCCAGATTTACCGTACTGAATGTACGTGGTTAATTCAACTTTTTTTTTTTTTTTAAAACACGTAAGGACCAGGCTTATTTTTTACACTTGGTGTTTACAAGTTAAAATAATTTTTGTTTGCTAATTAAATTTGTTCTAATTTACTTAGAACCCCCAAACATTATAATTATATATATATATATATATATATATATATATATATATATATATATATATATATATATATATATATATATATATATATATATATATATATATATATATATATTAGATTAGATTCGATTATATAATATTGTAAAGCACTAATAATAATTATATATGTATATATATGTATATATATATATATATATATATAATGTATATGTATAATATAAATATAAATTAGTAAACAAAAATTATTTTAACTTGTAAACACCAAGTGTAAAAAATAGGCCTGGTCCTTAAGTGTTTTTTTTTTTCAACAAATGTTGAATTAACCACGTACATTCAGTCATTTTTCTATTGGTTGACAGCAACACAGAATACGTTAGAATTTCCCTTTCACATTAAAAAATTTTTCTCCTCCCCACTTTCACCTCTTGCTCAGATCTAATATATATATATATATATTTTTTTTTTTTATATTGTAAAGCGCTAATAATAATAATAAATAAATAAATAATATATATATATATATATATATATATATATATATATATATATATATATATATATATATATATATATATATATATATATATATATATATATATATATATATATAAATAATATTATATATTGTACCCTAGAAAATAAAATGGCGGTCGTTGCAATACTTTATGTCACGCCGTAGTTGCACAGCAGTCTTACAAACGCAATTTTTGGGGAAAAAAATACACCTTTTTGAATAAAAAGAAAACAGTAGAGTTAGCCCAATTTTTTTATTTTTTTTTAATATTGTGAAAGATGATTTTACGCCAAGTAAATTGATACCCAACATGTCACGCTTCAAAATTGCGCCCGCTCGTGGAATGGCGACAAGCTTTGACCCTTAAAAACCTCTTTCACCGCCAATAAAAAAGTGATCTTGCGGCAAATCTGTCGCAGAGACCACTTTTATCAGAAAGCGGACCGCTCACCGTTTTTTAAAAATACAAGGGTTATGACAGCCATCTGCTGCCATAACAACGGTATTCCACATCCAAGTACCAACGTATAATGGCGGCGGGCGGTCCGGAGGTGGTTATGGCTTCATGCACACCGGATGTTTGGCCATCTCTTCTAGATGCGTTTTAGACATGTACAGTACATTTCGTTCCGAATTGAAATTTGTGCAATTTTTTTGTTATTCGGATGTACAATAGTTACAATAGTAACGAATTTAAACTAATCTGAAATAACAAAACAAAATTTGGGATGTAATTCGAATATTCTTGGAATTTGAATGGTTCTGAATTAGAAAAGTTTTCAAATCAATTGCGAATTTCCAAAGAGAATAAAATATAATAGAAAATAAAGTAATAGAAGAAAAAAAGAATAGAATACAACAGAACAGAAAATAAATGAATAAAAAAAAAATTATAGATAGAATCTATCCATCTATAATTATATATATATATATATATATATATATATATATATATATATATATACATACATATACAGAGAGAGAGAGAGAGAGAGAGAGAGAGAATAAAAGATTATAGAAAAAGTAGAATAGAAAACAATGGGATAGAATAGAAAATAAAACAACAGAATAGAAAAGAATAGAGTAAAACAGAATACAATAGAATAGAAAATAAAGGATTAGAATAGAAAAAAAATTTTTATAAAATAAAATCTAATCCATCTTCGAATTTCAAATAGAATAAATTTCAATACAATAGAAAAGAATAGAACAGAAAAAAAAAAAGAATAGAAAATAAAATAGAAACAATAAAAAAAAATAGAACAAAAAGAATAGAATAAAATAGAAAGAATATAATCCATGTTCGAATTTCAAATAGAATACATTTGAATACAATATAAAAGAATAGAATAGAAAAAAAGAATAGAAAAGAAAACAGAAAAAAAAAAAAGAATAGAAAAGAAAATAGAAAAAAAAGAATAGAAAAGAAAATAGAAAAAAAAAGAATAGAAAAGAAGATAGAAAATAAAAAGAATAGAAAAGAAGATAGAAAATAAAAAGAATAGAAAAGAAAATAGAAAAAATTAAAAGAATAGGATAAAATAGAAAGAATATAACCTTCTTCCGAAATCCGATTTTCGAATAGCATAAATTCAAATAAAATAGAAAATAAAAAAATAGAATAGAATAGAAAGAATATAACAATATAACTGTTTTCTGAAATTCGAATAGAATAAATTAAAATATGAATGAAATAGAAAGGAATAGAATATAATAAAAAAAATAGAATATAAATAAAAAATAGAATGGAATAAAAAGAATATAACCATCTTCCAAAATTTGAAATTTCAAATATAATAAATTCAAGTTCGAATGAAATTCGATTCAAATGCAATTTGAATGGAATTTGATTCTAATTCGAATGCAATTCAGATGGAATTTGAATGGATTTGAAGTTTTCGAATTCAGAAAATTCAAATCGATTCGAACAAAATGAATTCCAAAATTAAACAAATTTAACTAAAATGAATTGATGTAAACACCAAATAGAAACAAAACTATTTTTTTCATTCTGCACATGTCTAACGCCTTTCCTCCTGGCAGCTGCGTTTTGGCAGGAAAATGCGATTGCCGTGTGTAACGCATTTAGGCACGCCAATTGCTTAGGCGTTGGTTTATTCTGGCTATTAGAATTCATTATGCTCAAGCACTAAACTCATGCTAACGCACGCTTTTACGCGTAAAGCGTTTTTTTTTCGGCCAAATCGCTGCAGTGCCTTGATGCGCTGCCAGTGTTTTTTTTTCTGCTTCTAAACGCCTATGTACGTATGGACATTTAGGCTCCATTCGCATTTGGCGTTTTGGGTTCTTGGGCAGAATCGCAGCGATTCTGCTCAAGATTCAAAAACGCTAAATGTGAATTTAAGGGGTATTTAGAGGCGAAAAAAAATACGCCAAATGGTCTTAACAGCAACTTTCAAAAAAAAGGCCAGTGTATATGAGGCCTAATAAGATTATTACAAAGGTTAGAACCCTCCCTTACTACCGTATATCCAAAATAAAAGATAAAATAAAAATTGTGGGGGGTATTAAAACTGGTGCATTCAGAGTCTGGTGCAGTTGTAGATGGTGGCCAATCAGATTCTAACTACAGATTGTTCAATTAAGCTTTGACAATATAACCTGGAAGCTGATTGATTTCTATGCAGAGCTGCACCAAATTTTGCACTCTCCAGTTAAAAAATAAAAATAAAATAAAAATAAAAAACCCTTTGCCTTTACTTCTAACCTAGAATTTTTTAATTCTGTTTATTTGATAAAATAATAATAAATGGTAGGGTATCTTATTTTTACATTTTTTGAAAATATTTTTTACATTTTTAAAAACAGGAACCTTTATGTAAATGAGGTGAGATAATGAGAATCGCGTTCTTACCACACAAGAAAAAAAATAATTCCATTTAGAATGATTAATTATGGGGATATACGTTATTTTGAAGGAGTTATTGAAAAACAATTCCCTGGGTAGCAATGTGTACTTACCTCCGCTTCATCTGTGTAAAGCAGAACTAAAAACTCTCAAAATCAGCATGAACTATTTTTAATCCTTTTGTTGCTATAATAGATAGGAAGGTGCATCATACTTACCTATTTTCAATTATTTTTATATCATTAGTTACTTCCTGGTTTCTGGCCCTGGCCAAAATGATCTCATACATCCCAGAAGTCTTCTGGAGGGGAGGGGGGGGAGTTTCTGACCATCTCTTGTATCATGTCTGCAGTCTCTGACCATCTCTTGTATCATGTCTGCAGTCTCTGACCATCTCCTGTATCATGTCTGCAGTCTCTGACCATCTCCTGTATCATGTCTGCAATCTCTGACCATCTCCTGTATCATGTCTGCAGTCTCTGACCATCTCCTGTATCATGTCTGCAGTCTCTGACCATCTCTTGTATCATGTCTGCAGTCTCTGACCATCTCTTGTATCATGTCTGCAGTCTCTGACCATCTCTTGTAATATGTCTGCAGTCTCTGATCATCTCTTGTATCATGTCTGCAGTCTCTGACCATCTCCAGTATCATGTCTGCAGTCTCTGACCATCTCTTGTATCATGTCTGCAGTCTCTGACCATCTCTTGTATCATGTCTGCAGTCTCTGACCATCTCTTGTATCATGTCTGCAGTCTCTGACCATCTCCAGTATCATGTCTGCAGTCTCTGACCATCTCCTGTATCATGTCTGCAGTCTCTGACCATCTCTTGTATCATGTCTGCAGTCTCTGACCATCTCTTGTATCATGTCTGCAGTCTCTGACCATCTCCAGTATCATGTCTGCAGTCTCTGACCATCTCCTGTATCATGTCTGCAGTCTCTGACCATCTCTTGTATCATGTCTGCAGTCTCTGATCATCTCTTCTATCATATCCAAAGTCTCTGATCATCTCTTGTACCATGTCTGTAGTCTCTGACCATCTATTTTATCATACCGACAGTCTCCGACCATCTCTTCTATCACACCCATACACTTCGACTATATCCTGTTATGCGTATGCTGTTTCTGGGACTAAAAATTTATGTTATTATTTGCGGTCCTATGGTGATGTCGAGGGCCACACCTGAGGCCCCACATATCAAGAGAGTTGACTGCCACTAAAGCACACCCTCCTGCCTGCGTGCCTGAGCTAGGGGCAGATGGATTCCAGGAAGTAAATGCTACATGAATCAACTGCAACTGCTCAAGATGGTCAGGACCAGAAATTCGGGGGGGGGGGGGGGGTCAAAGTGATTTCCCAGCAAAACAAAGCATGGAGACACGGATGAATGGGGGGCGTTTGCTTTGAATATTAGAAATTAGTTTTTGGTTGGTGGTGTTCCACTTTAAAGTAAAAAGTAAAATCAGTTTCTGCATTGTTCAAGTCGTTTCCTAAGGGACAGATTCCCTCTCTTTCTTTGAACTGGAGTTTTTCTTTAACGTAATGCCTGCCCCCTCCCCCCCCCCCCCCCCCCAGACCTATAAGGGCTAACAGCGACATAGACCCGGAGCTGTAATTATCACATGTAACGATAAAAGCTCCCCGTTCCCCCTCCCCCCCCCCATGCAGGCTCCATAATTACTGCTTTGTTCATTTTCTTTAATCACTCCGGGGGACCAGCTGCAGCTTCTTTGAGGGACAGAAAGTGTCTGTTATTAATTAAACATATCGGGCAATTAGATGCAACACTTCATATTAAATTAGTCCAGCGGTGCAACGTTCCAGGGGCTCGCGCGCGGATGTGTGAAAATATCATGACAAGTTGGGGGGGGGGGGGGGGGTATGATGATGGCGATTATCTTCAGACTGAGATACCAGTGGAGTAGATACTCACCGGGCACAGCTTAATCAGCTCTGTGTCAGTAGGGTTGGGAAGGGACTGGGGGGACCAAGCCTGGTATATAGAAGGTACCAGAATTCACATCTGTCTTCTCCCAACGGTCCCTGATTTGGAGGGACTGTCCCCGATTTGGAGCGACTGTCCCCGATTTGGAGCGACTGTCCCCGATTTGGAGCGACTGTCCCCGATTTGGAGCGACTGTCCCCGATTTGGAGCGACTGTCCCCGATTTGGAGCGTCTGTCCCCGATTTGGAGCGTCTGTCCCCGATTTGGAGCGTCTGGCCCCGATTTGGAGCGTCTGTCCCCGATTTGGAGCGTCTGTCCCCGATTTGGAGCGACTGGGACTGTCCCCGATTTGGAGCGACTGTCCCCGATTTGGAGCGTCTGTCCCCGATTTGGAGCGACTGTCCCCGATTTGGAGGGACTGTCCCCGATTTGGAGGGACTGTCCCTGATTTGGAGGGACTGTCCCTCTGTCCCTCATTCCCCCTCATTTGTCCCTCATTTTGGTCTGATCCATATAGATGTATATAAAATGCACTTTTTATCATTCAAAAAGTGTTTCCCAGCGCTAAACCTTTCACCCGATTTCTAAATTGCTGCATTTTTTTTTCTTTTAAAAGCCAATACAAAGGAATAGTAGTGGTAAAAAAAAAAGTCCCTGTGGATTTAATTAGCTTTTTTTCTCCTTTACGGGGGCGTGGCAGGGGGCGTGTCCTACGCCTACACATACGTTTGTTAGTAGGTGTCCCTCATTCCAATCTCAAAATGTTGGGAGGTATGCATTCATCGGCACACATGTCAGAAAAGGACTGGTGAAGTCGAGTTAAGAAAGCCGTTTTACCTGCCAGGATTTTTTATTTCTGTCAGGGCCGTCTTTAATGTTGATTGGGCCCTGGGCAAACATTTTCTTGGGGCCCCCAACGGCTATTAGACATATAACAAATAGCAGCAAGACCCAAATCAGTTTACTGCAGCAGATCAGGCAGCAATTGCAATTGGTTGCCAGAGGATACAGCATATTATTACCGATTACTGACTGGTTGCTAGAGGTTACAACACATAATTTCTGCTTCCTCATTCATTGCTAGAGGTTACTGCACATCATTACTGCTCACTGAGAAACATAAGACAGGAGATGACCAGAGACTGCGGATCTAATAGAGGAGATGACCAGAGACTGCGGATCTAATAGAGGAGATGACCAGAGACTGCGGATCTAATAGAGGAGATGACCAGAGACTGCGGATCTAATACAGGAGATGACCAGAGACTGCGGATCTAATACAGGAGATGACCAGAGACTGCGGATCTAATACAGGAGACGACCAGAGACTGCGGATCTAATACAGGAGACGACCAGAGACTGCGGATCTAATACAGGAGACGACCAGAGACTGCGGATCTAATACAGGAGACGACCAGAGACTGCGGATCTAATACAGGAGACGACCAGAGACTGCGGATCTAATACAGGAGACGACCAGAGACTGCGGATCTAATACAGGAGACGACCAGAGACTGCGGATCTAATACAGGAGACGACCAGAGACTACAGATCTAATACAGGAGATGACCAGAGACTGCAGATCTAATACAGGAGATGACCAGAGACTGCAAATCGAATACAGGAGATGACCAGAGACTGCAAATCGAATACAGGAGATGACCAGAGACTGCGGATCTAATACAGGAGATGACCAGAGACTGCAAATCTAATACAGGAGATGACCAGAGACTGCAAATCTAATACAGGAGATGACCAGAGACTGCAACTCTAATACAGGAGATGACCAGAGACTGCAACTCTAATACAGGAGATGACCAGAGACTGCAACTCTAATACAGGAGATGAATGAATGAATGAATGAATGAATGAATGAATGACTTATATAGGAGATGACCAGAGACTGCTGATCTAATACAGGAGATGACCAGAGACTGCAAATCTAATACAGGAGATGACCAGAGACTGCGGATCTAATACAGGAGATGACCAGAGACTAAAAATCGAATACAGGAGATGACCAGAGACTAAAAATCGAATACAGGAGATGACCAGAGACTGCGGATCTAATACAGGAGATGACCAGAGACTGCAAATCTAATACAGGAGATGAATGAATGAATGAATGAATGAATGACTTATATAGGAGATGACCAGAGACTGCTGATCTAATACAGGAGATGACCAGAGACTGCAAATCTAATACAGGAGATGACCAGAGACTAAAAATCGAATACAGGAGATGACCAGAGACTGCGGATCTAATACAGGAGATGACCAGAGACTGCAAATCTAATACAGGAGATGACCAGAGACTGCAAATCTAATACAGGAGATGACCAGAGACTGCAAATCTAATACAGGAGATGACCAGAGACTGCAAATCTAATACAGGAGATGACCAGAGACCAGAGTACAGGAGGTAATAAACTAAGTAACCATTTAAAAAATTTTCATAGCAGTGTACAGCTATACTGTTCATAAAAAACAGGTTAGGGTTAATATAACAGTCATCAAGAAGTCTATGGGGAGAATGACCTACCTAGCCAGTCAGGCTCACCACCCGCTCTCATTGATTCAGGGATAGGGCCTTCAGGGGTCCAGGTGCGGGGCCCTCAGGGGTCTGGAGGCAGAGCTCGGAACGTTCTGGGGGCGGGACTCAAAGGTCTTGGGGCGGCATTACAAAGGTCTGGGGCGGGACTCAAAGAGGTCCGGAGGCAGGGCTCTCATCTCTCCTACTCCGATGTCAGCTCCAAGCCTCCGAGCATACAGGCTGCATGGGCGGGATCAGAGCGGCAGTGGAGCTCCCGGCCCCGCCCACATCCCTGGCTGGGGGAATACAGCAATTTATTTCTGCGCTCGGCGGGGTTATCATGGCATGGTTGGGGACCCAATTTGCAGGCAGCGCGGGCACAAGGGACAGCTGCTTTGGCGGGCCCCCCCACAATGACAGGGCCCAGGGCAGCTGCCCCTTTTGCCCTGCGTTAAAGATGGCCCTGATTTCTGTCCATCCATTCCTGAGATCTACACAGTTCTGCTACACAGCACAGCCCTGTCTAAAGCATAGCAGCAGGGGCGGACTGCCAACTCATGGGTCCCCCAGGCAATAGGAGATTATGGGGCCCTCAGGCAATCAGACATTATGGGGCCACACAGTATACGCAAACACACACACACAGTATACAATCACACAGTATACACAGACATGTTTCTATTGGCTAAGAAGGTACTGGAGAGGCGGGGCAGCTATAATCTCAGGATTTTTAGACCAAAAGGATGTCGGTAAGGGACATTTCAGAGACAGATGTAAAAAAAATAAAAAATAAAAAATGATTTTTACATACTTTCCCTGGTTTTACTGAGGCTGGCAACCCTGATGGGGCCCCCTAGTGGAATGGGGCCCTCGGGCAGTGGCGGCGATGGACAGGGGAGGTGGCGCCTGTGCGTTCTTAATGGATGGGCTGCCCCTGGTTCACACCCACGCAATAGGATTCTGGCAATTGCACTGCGTTTTGGGAGCGGTTTCTGGGTGTTGTTAATCTATTATCACATGTCTGATGAAGGGGTCCTTTGCACTATGTCTTCCGTGATGTGATCATTCTTCATTAAAGATTTGGACGTAATTGGCGATTCGTGGTGTGCGGGCGAATACGCGGAGTTAATCTAACATTGACACCCTCAGCAGATCGCATATACGCCGTGTGAGTGCAATGCGGTGAGGGAAACGCACAGGATTCCCTGCATTTCCCGCATCACATTAGTGTGAACCAGGGCTCACAAAGACACTTTATGGGACATTACATTATATACTGTATTTCTTGGCGTATAACACGCACTTTTTGACCCTAAAAATCTGGGTGCAAATAGCATGTTATTCACCAATACTTCAATTTTAGCTGCCTCGGAGGGGACAGGAAGGGGGCGGAATGAGCGCCATCAGATTACATACAGTGAGAATCTCCTGTTTACTTGGCGGCCTCTGTAATAGGAAGTCCCGTCTCCTTGGCCACCATTAGACCACTGTTATGTCTATCATAGAAGATTCTCACTGTATGTAATCTGTCGGCATTCGTCCCGCTCCCCTCCTTGTCCCCTATAGGCTGCAGATGGGCATCGATCAGGCAGCATTGATGGCAATGGCGAGGCTGCTGCATTGAAGGCAATGGCGAGGCTGCTGCATTGAAGGCAATGGCGAGGCTGCTGCATTGAAGGCAATGGCGAGGCTGCTGCATTGAAGGCAATGGCGAGGCTGCTGCATTGAAGGCAATGGCGAGGCTGCTGCATTGAAGGCAATGGCGAGGCTGCTGCATTGATAGCAATGGCGAGGCTGCTGCGTTGATAGCAATGGCGAGGCTGCTGCGTTGATAGCAATGGCGAGGCTGCTGCATTGATAGCAATGGCGAGGCTGCTGCATTGAAGGCAATGTCGAGGCTGCTGCATTGAAGGCAATGGCGAGGCTGCTGCATTGAAGGCAATGGCGAGGCTGCTGCATTGAAGGCAATGGCGAGGCTGCTGCATTGAAGGCAATGGCGAGGCTGCTGCATTGAAGGCAATGGCGAGGCTGCTGCATTGAAGGCAATGGCGAGGCTGCTGCATTGAAGGCAATGGCGAGGCTGCTGCATTGAAGGCAATGGCGAGGCTGCTGCATTGAAGGCAATGGCGAGGCTGCTGCATTGAAGGCAATGGCGAGGCTGCTGCATTGAAGGCAATGGCGAGGCTGCTGCATTGAAGGCAATGGCGAGGCTGCTGCATTGAAGGCAATGGCGAGGCTGCTGCATTGATAGCAATGGCGAGGCTGCTGCATTGATAGCAATGGCGAGGCTGCTGCATTGATAGCAATGGCGAGGCTGCTGCATTGATAGCAATGGCGAGGCTGCTGCATTGAAGGCAATGGTGAAGCTGCTGCATTGAAGGCAATGGTGAGGATGCTGATGGGCACTGACCCTTATTTTGCTTCAAAGTTCCTCATTTAAAATGTACGTTTTCTTTTTTCCTGAAACGTCCCTCTTAAAATGAATGTGTGTGTTATACACTGATACATGCGGTATATATTTTCTTCACTGTGGACTTGCTGAAATTAAGAATTTTTGATATTTTGACATTTACTACAATATTTTATATTTCTTTTACTGGGCACTTGCTTGCTTATATTATATATATATTTTTTTTCACTGTGGATTTGCTGAAATTAAGTTTGGGATATATATATTTTTTTCTCACTGTGGACTTGCTGAAATTAAGAATTTGGGATATTTTGAGGTTTACTTACATTTTTTTTTATATTTCTTTTACTGGGCTTTTGCTTGCTTATATTATTATTTTTTTTCACTGTGGATTTTCTGAAATTAAGTTTGGAATATATATATATTATTTTTTTTCTCACTGTGGATTTGCCGAAACTAAGTTTGGAATATATATATATATATATATATATATATATATATATATATATATTTTTTTTTTTTTTTTTTCCCCCTTCTCACTGTGGACTTGCTGAAATTAAGAATTTTTGACAACAAGTATTGCATTTTTATATTTTTATACCATTTATATTCTTTGTTTGGGAATTCAAGTTGCTCCAACATTCACTTGCGCATTGCCCACAGCAATTATATATGTTTTTTCAGTGAGTGATCTATCACCTAGCGCTGCATTCGTTTATTTTTAATATTTTATACACAGATTACGGGAGTGTGAATATGCTTAGCGGCTGTGGATGGGTTCTCTTACGTTTAAAACATTCTTTGGACACTCTTCATTGGTAGCTTGCAAGACATCTATATATCACAAAGAGACACTTACCAGGTCAGGGATTCAGTGCTGTCCTAACCCAGGCTGGTTCTTCGCCAGTCGTTGGGTCCCCAGTGCCACCATATTTACTGTGGGAGTAGGGGGGAGTATTTCCTGCTAGGCAATCCCAATGGAAGTAAGTGTAAAAATACCAAAAGTGGAAGAAGAGACTTCACTTTCTGTGATGCCATTGGGGAGATAGCCCCTCATTTCCTGTCCTTCTGATGCCCATACAAGAACTAGAGAAAGCGGTTGTCACAGGGACAGGGAGAAGACACTTCCCTTCCCCACTTTACAAAAAAATGTTTTTATCTGTGTCCCCATTGGAGAGATTTTTCTCCATTTCCTGTCCTGTCCCCAATGAGGGCACAAACCCCAAAAAAAATTCCAGAAGAAGAAGATTTTCCGATCCTCTACTCTACCCAAAAACAAAATCGTTTTGCCTGGATTTTGGCTCCAATTTTGAGCAAAGGTCTGGTTGGACATATGATTGCTTGTGAGGAAATGTTGGCACCGGTTGAGGAAAATCTTTCCACGAGCTCGAAAGCCTCCACATCATCTAATCAACAGGAGAAGATTCATTTGAGTCCACACCATTCCGCTCATAAAAAAGCCGACCCGTCCATCTCTAGACTCTTGCCTTCTCTCTCTCTGGATTTAATAGCCTGACACACGGAGGAGTGTGAAGTGACTTATAAGACTATAAAACAATATCAAACTGGAATAAAGATAAACTATCTCTCTTGGTGGAGACGTTTAGATGTATCCCAGAAGGCCGCCCGGGAACAGCATGCCGAATTTATTCCAAACACTGGTCTGGATTGACTGAGGTCACCTAAGTTCACTTAGAGCAGACTTATCATATGTTGAATTAAATCCCTTCTCTTGGCATGTTATCCCACCATTCTTTTCCCCCCATCCTGCTTCCATCCATTTACACATTTAAATATATTAAAAATGAAGAAAAATGCTGTAACCCCTTTTTATACTCAACATGGCTCTTTGCTTTGCCTCTTCTGGTAGTGGAGACCAGGGATGCAGCCATGCAGACCAGTCTCGCCATTGGACATTATGCCGTCATTACGTCGCTGCACCACTGGACAATCAATTAGAAGTTGAGGAAAGTGAAAAGATAGGGCTGGACCGGTAGGGCTATCTTACTGGTATTGCATCTTGTTTGGTAGCCCTGAAATGCTTTGGCTATTTTTTTTGGATTGTACCCCTGACTTCTAATAGAATAAAGCTGTATCTAGACCACTTGGCAGTGGTGTGTTGCTTCAATTTCAATTCTCGTTACACAACCAATGAGAAGTGTCCACTTCCCCAATGACATGGGAATTTATAGATAGGCAACTCCTATCCTCATATTGATTAGTGGTTCCAAATTATTAACAAATACTGCAGTAGGGGACAGACACACAAGATACACTCCGCATCTTTCCAAATAACTGTTCTGCTTTATTATGACGAAATTGAAGGTTTTTATACACATGATTACGTAAGTATCACATTAATATTACAATTGTATGTTTAAGGTAACAAGGGGCGCAACATAGGCAGGCCAATTCTAAATCAGGACTCGAAAGAATGCAAACATGTACTGAAAACATTATTAGTGTCATGTGCAAAGTGAGGGCAGTGTGCAATACATACAAAATAGAATACAATTATATACAGATATATATATACAGAACTTACAAATTTCCTTTACACCCAAGCAGCCAAATGAAAACCCAAAGGACCCCTACCAGGTTGCAGTGGAGAGAAGTGTTTGAACCCAGTATGCCACTTGATCACGGATTGAGGTAATAAGGAGGGCTTTTAGCTTGAGGGGAGTGCAGTGTTGAATGGTTATAATGAAGTTTCCAGACATAAGCTTTATGGAAAAACTTCAGTCTACATAAAAATGTTTCCTAATGTCTAAAAGCAAAGTTGGTGATTTCCATACCCTTTGTTAGACTTCTCCTTTTTATATGTACAGATATATACCCAGAGCTTTTTTTCTCGGCAAATGGGTGCAGGTACTCCCCCCTTCTGAGACACCCCCTGTCTTCGCCCCTACCCACCTCCAAGCTCCATACCTTGGTTCCACCCCCAACCCGCCTTACAGAACTGGCCTTCTTAGAGAATACAGATCCAAGTATAATTTAGTGGTACCAAGTAATTTGTTAATGATGACAAAAAAAGCTGCAAAACAGATCCTCTGCAGCCAGCAAGACTAGATCGCCCAGCAGCAATATATGCCCCAGCAGGAAGAGATCCCTTCATCAACCGTAAGTCTCCCTGCAACCACAGACCCCCTTTCAGTAGCAATAGATTGCTCCAGCAAAAGCGGATCCCGTCCCCAAAAAATAGCCCCCTCCCTCAACAGTAGATCCTGAAGCAACAATAGATCCCCCCCACCAGCAATAACAGATGACCACAGCAACAATTGAGCCCTCCCCCCCTCCCCCCTGCAACAATAGGTTCTCCTAAGTGACAATAGACCCTCCCAGCACACCTCACCACTCCTTTGCATACTGTACATACTTTACATTCAATGCTGGAGGTGCCGGAACTGCGTTCCACTGCTTTCCCGAAAAAAAAAAAAGCTCTGTATATACCCAAAACACACGTCAGTTGGCTATTTTGAGATAATGCCAAGCACATATGGTATTTGTTAAGCACTGCTCATAGAAGATCCAAAAACAGGATCAAGGGAAAATATAACCAGACAATTTTTGAAGAGATGGCCTAAAAGGAACCAACAATGGACCAATATGAATTTAAACAGACTCCAGGAGAAATCTGTGTGATGGGGCAATAACAAAAGGTGCACAATTGGGAGTCAGTTGTCACCCTATAACACAACCTTTCTCAACGAGGCTTCAATGGAACCCTGGGTTCCCTCAGAGGTTGCAGGAAAATAGAAAGGGGGGGGGGGTTCATCACAAGGCAGGTTGCCAATCCCCAAACCAAAAGGCAAAGGGGCAAGGTTACTTATTACGGGAACCCACAAATACTTAAGGTAGTGAAGGTACAACACAGCTTTACTTATCTCAGACCCCCTGGTATATATGGGGGAAAAAGATCAGTCAAACTCCAAAAAAACATGTGCAGCAAAATTTCTCAATCACCTTTTGGTTTTGGGATTGGCATCCTGCCTTGTGGTGGCCCCCTACCCATTTCCCTGACAGTGGCATATCTCGGTACCTATATGGAGGATCTCTCCGTATCTTTTTGAATGTTCAAATCCCGAAGAAGCATGTCTGCGAAACGTGTCGAGAAATTGTAACCCCTCCGCAGTTTATATTCACTTTCATAATTTTCATATTATTATATTATACTGGTATACATTCGGTGGGCAGATTTTATAACCCTTTCCGGAGTAGCATATGCCTATGTACATGCTTATATAAATCCTGGGAATGGGGGGTACAAATACAAGGGGTTCTGCTCATAGCAACAATGTGCAAATGTTTTTTTAAACCTTTTTTTTTTTTGTGTATTTGGCATTTTAACTACAATCATTCTAGTTATGCTAGGCCGAGTTGACATTTAAGTTTGGTTTTTAATGGCCCATGTCTATTCTTATTTGAGAGGCAATACACCAAAAAATGTCCCTAGTACTTTTCCAACTGTCTTTGACAGTCCTATTTTTTGGGTGTCATTGGACTGGCAGGAAGACTTTAAGGGACTAGATATTAAACCCGCATGATGTGGTCAAAACATTGGCTACTAATAGACTTTAGACTTGTTCTCCTGCCTTTGGGCCATCACCAGAAGCCACTAGTTGGTTACACACAACTCATCTTCTCTGACCTCATCTGTACTTACTGGAGAAGGTTACTATCAGTTGTGGGTCCCTGGAGACCGCAAAATAAAGACAAGAACGAGTGAGTCAGAAGCACAGCTGGGTTTTACAAGAGCTAATTGTGGTAAACTCTCTGACAGCAACTTTGTGACTGGACACACAGATAAACACTTTGATCATTAATCTCATGGAGAATGGGCCAGCAGCTGCCGCCAACAAAGGCTTCTTGGAAGAAACAAAAAAAAGTGTTAAAATTTGTTTTGAGATATAGTAGAGTGTGGATGTCAATCTTTCTTGTATCAACTGTGAGATAAGTGGAGAGTTCTGGCTTAGGCCAGATGTGGTTGCGTTTCTGGAGGGAGTGGTGGCGGACGGGAGGGTCAATGCGGTAGGCGATGGACTGTTTACCAAGGATAAAACATTTTTGCCATTTCCTGCTCTGGTTAAGCCTTTAGTACTGTAAAAATGTCCAAGCATCAGCGAATTAGTCCATTTTATTAATTTCAATAAACACTCACTGCCAGAGGACTATAGAGTACTAGTCCCAAGGTTCGGTAAAGCTTCAGAAAACCCCTCCAGTGAGGAAATATATTTGTTGAGTCACCATCATTTGTGGCGGTCCAACTAATACATAGTGAGACCCTCAAAGCAAGGATCCATATAGAAGGAAATTGCATATATGCCAACACTTTCAAAGTACTAGAGGCCACATACATATGGCGATGGTCAACCAGGTAGGCCCAATCTAACAAAAACCTTTGAAACCCACAAGGCCTGATTGCTTTGTCAACTGGAAGGGACAGGAGATTGGTGATGTTGCTTATCCCAGAAAGAGAAAAAAACAAAAAACGATTGGAGCAAATTGTTCTCCTAGAGGAGCTTGTGAGCACCCTCCCAATAAGGTGAAAGGTGACTGTCAAGTTAATGCTAAGTTAATGGATATAGACTGGGGGGGAGGAAGCCACAAGTAGAAGACATGGGCTTTTGGGGTAGCAACTAAGATTGATTAAAGGCCCCTTTCACACTTGTACGACTTTGGACATCAGAGTCGCATTACAAATCTTACCCCATGATTCCCAATGATAACCATTCATATATTTTATGCAGCTTCAAGTCGCCCTGACTTCAAAGTAGTCCCTGTACTACTTTGGTCTAACGTTGATGCAAGTTGAGGCCCATGAAGCTCACGTTTACACAGGCGTTTCCTGAAATCGCTTCAAAATCGTGGTTACATTTTTTTTTTAAATCGCATGACTTTAAAGTCACTGCAGTTTGAAAGAGGCCTAATTGTTACCACCATCGCCACTGAAAAAGGATACAAAGGATGACAGTCAGCCATATAGGCCCAATACAACCACCCTTCGGAACCCACAAGGCCTGACTGCTGTATGAATAGGAAGAAGCAAGAGATGAGTGATGTTGCTTTTCCCAAAAAACTATTGGAGCAAATTGTTCTCCTAGACAAGATAGTCAGCACCCTACCAATAAAGTGACAGGTGACGGTCAAGTTAATGCTAAGTCAGTTGAGAGAGGATAGAGTGAGAAGCCAAAAAGGAGAAAGCTTAGGGCGGCCACGAATTGATTAAACTCAAGATCTGATCCACCTACGGGCAAGCTGGTTGTACACAAGTCGATCAATGGATTGACTTGGGTACAACCAGCCTGTCTGATTTTTTACATGCAATTACATGCTATAGCCGCTGGCAGTAATCGGGTTTTGCTGGCAGGGAAGGCAGAACACAATAGGACTGCGGAAGGAGTTCCCACCCATCAACACTGACTGTGTTGATGGGGGAATCAAGGGACTTTCTTTCCTTCCCCCCAAGAATCACTGTGTGTTGGCAATTCCCGTCCCTTGGATAAAGGCCCTGGCTGGGCTGTAAGCCCCAAGCACGATTTAGCTTGCTTCTGGGTAAGCTTGCATTTCATGTGGTGGAGGTTCCCAAGTCTGAGTGGTGTTCGGGGTGCTGTTTCAACCAGTCTCAATTTATAACATATGCGCATTCACCTGCGTTTGAGGGACTTTATATGCTCGATTCCACTGAAATTATTATTTAGGGTTTTTGGTTCACTTACCGTCATTTTTATGTATATTAACATTAGCGCGGCTTCATTTATTTATTGGTATAGTGCTTACCTCACTTGTTTGTCTGATTCAACTAGCACGGTAATCCTTTATTTTTAAATATAATAAGATTCATTGACATTAGCTTAATAACACTTATAGCAACTACAAAAGAAAAAATAATGTAAAAAAAAAAAAAAAAACTAAAAAAACGAAAAAGATTACTCCTTTATTTCAGATGGGACATTCTTAAATCTGGAGATATTTGGAGGGTGGGGGCCAAAACTTGGCAACAAAATCCCCACTGCATGTGTTCTTCTCTCTCCTGCTCAGATAATTGCCCCACCTGCCATCTGCCTGTCTACATCCCAGCAGCCCCCAGGCCATCGTCTTATCACAACACACGGCTGTACAGGATTCCCTGTGTAGATGCCGAGTCTGGATAATAAGTCCTATGATCGGTGAATTCACAAGAGGAAAAACTTCAAAACAATCTGAAGATGAACTATATCAAGTAAAAATACCTGCACAGTTGAATGATAAAACTTTATTCTTGAATGAATTCTAAACCTGCGGGAACACCGCAGACTCCTTTGACTGAATGTCACCATGGAGGAACTCCCCCGGTCACCCTCAGGCTAAGCTTTTGGCAGAACGAGCTATGAAAATGCAACTCCAAAAACTTTTTGTTCTGGAGGACGAAGCCTTGCAGTGAATTTTTCTTAATTTCATCTGTAATGCTTGGACTACTTCTGAAGACCCATACTCGCTATCCGTTTTTTCTGCTGAGTTTTTCCCTTCAGATTTACCAAAACCATATAATATGAGGTCAAACCTTAGGAGTTTCAATTTGTATGCAATCAGGCAGGCCCTTCCACTACATGGTTTGGTAAACCTGAAGGAAAAAAAAATCAGCAGAAAATCTGATAGTGTGTATGGGGCATAACTTTTTTGAGACAAGCTGGAAGAGGGTTGGGTTGGCTGTTGGATCTCCAATTCTGTTGGAGAAAAAGCTGATTTTAGTATTTTAGTATAAAAGAGGGTGCTGTGGCATGACCTTTATGGTAATGTATTTAAAAGCAGACTTTATAATTTTTTAGGTGTGTAATATATGTAGCACACCCCGTAAGGAGCTGTTGGTGAACTAAGCCCTTATTCCCCCCATTTAGGGCTCACACAATCAAGCACATAGTGTTTTCTTCACACTCCCACTGGCTCAAAGGATCAGTCTGGGGCAGTGGTCTCCAAGCTGCAGCCCGGGGGCCAGATGCGACCCTTTGCTTGCCTTTATCAGGCCCTTGGGACTGTATTCCTTCCACTGACGCCAACAATAAGTCATAATTCCTGTCATTGACACCAGCAATGGGATACTATGCTGCCCACTGACGCTATCGATAGGGCACAATTACTCCCAATGACACCAATGATGGGGCACAATTGCTTGCTTTGACACCAACATTGGGGCACCATTCCTCCCAATGGGGCATTGTTTGCTCCCACTGATACCAGGACATTCTCTACTCCCTTTTGCCACAATCCGGCCCTTCTACAGTTTGAAGGACAGTAAACTGGCTCTTTGTTTAGAAACCCTGAAGATCTGATCCTTCTTAGGGTTTTATGGGAACATAGAACTGGGATGGGGTGAGGGAGCATGGGATACCCCAGAAATGAAGAACGGAACACTTTGAGGACTCTTCTCTAGCTTGCACATAATGTCCCACAGAAACTCTAATGCTGGCAGGAGACTATTTTTTTCCCAATGGACAAAAAAAAAAACTGCACACAGTCACTAACTTCCAGCACTGGAGTAATTTACTCAAACCCCCACATGATCATTGGTTGCCTCCAATATCTACCAGGGCACGCTCCAGTGAGGAAAACATGAACTCACACCACCATAAGACAGCTGGACACCTTTGCCCCCCAACTACTGGTACTTTCCACTGTCTCCAGTAAACTTCTCCAGACCCAACAAATACCCAAAGAGCAATAAATGGAATTTTGAGGTGCAAAAAAATGTTTCAATCAACATTAAAATTAACCAAAAATAGAAAATGTATTTATTACATAGATACTATAAAACTACTTAAAACATTGGGGCAGAGTCAGCCCTGTGGTCACAATACAAAATAAATGGTTGCCTCTACATGTTTCATCACAAACGTGGCTTCTTCTAGGGCTTTTGTAGGACCTTTTTAATACAATTTCACCTTTAATAAGGATCACGGTTCCAAACAATCCCCAAAGCCCTCTAAAAGGTCCACTGGGGCATGTCTTTGCCAAAAAATGTGAGGGAAGAACAATTGCCCCACAGATAAACCTGTTATCTCCATATTCACATCATTTTTTGAATGCAAGCTTCACAGAGCGACGGCAAATTTCAGAGAACTTGTGCGATCTGAGAAATTCCCTTCCTTCAACTTTCCCCTGTTCCTTAGTTCAGTGTCAGTAAGACACCTGTTAAACCGGGGAGAACAACACAATCATTGATTCATCCCAAGGGATTAACCCTTTTGAACAGGTATTAAAGCCTCAATGATAGCAGGATGAGTGGCCACAGACCCAAACTCCAGGACTAAACATTTGCGAATATTCCCCCATAGCAGAAGCCTCAGATGGGACCTTGATGTCTTCTAGATGGCACCTTCCGAAATCCTGCCCCATGGGCAGAGCACCTGCACAGGGTTCTCCTCCAGCAGGACTGGAGCCAAGAACTCTGCGCCTCCTGGCTCGGGCCCTAGGCTATTTATGGGCTCTTCCACCACCTTCTGGGCACACCTCCCAAGGGATTGGCTGGAGTCCTATAAATATTCAGGCTGCTTACTCTGTTCTTCCTCCCCCTATAATTCTAGAATCCTCTAGAATACATGGGGAAGTAATCAGATCAGTAGCCTGTGAGACACGGAGCCGGCCTAAACAATCAACCCCTGCTCCACCGAACACAGAAATTCCCCTGCACACTCGGCACAAAAAATCCATTTAAACTGTTTCATCATTCAAGCCTCATTTACATGGAGGTTTGAAGGTGCAGATAGGGTCCGCCATAAAGATCCTGGTGTTTTTCTGTGGCCAAGGACCCCCGTACAGGTGAATGGCTGTACATATATGTACTCTTGTACACGTCACTGCTTTTTTAACACGCACATGCGTGTATGGCATAGTCCCCAATTGTCTACAGTTCATGTTATGGGAATCCATGGTATGTTCCTGTCATATTCAGTGGACAGTACTTCCACCAAACTAGACATGTGCACTGCCGAAAAATTTGTTAAATTTTCGTTTCATTTTTTTTTTTTTTGTTTGTTTTTTTTCCGGAAGTTCAAAAATCCGAAAATAAGAAAGAAAATCCAAAAACTTTAAATAATAACTATTAAATTAAAGGTATTGAAATTTCCTTTCAAATGTGGCTGTTAGAGAACATAACAAATAGGAATTTAACTGAAGTTACGAATTATCCGAAATAACGAATGCCGCATCTAAACAAATGGAACGGAACAAATTAATAATAAATTATAATAATAATAAAAAGTAATTTGTTATGTTCCATTCGTTTAGATACAGCATTTATTATTTTGGATAAATCACAACCTTGGATAAATTCATATTCGTTACGTTCACTAACAGCAAAATTTAAAAGGAAATTCCAATACCTATAATTTAATAGCTTAGTAATAGTCAAGTTATTTTTAGTTTGTTACTATTTCAGTTTTTTCGAATTTTTGGATTTATGTTCTTATTTTCGGATTTTTGTTCTTTTGAATTTTTCGGATTTTCATTCTTATTTTCAGATTTCCGAATTTCCAGATTTTTGCATTTCGAATGTCCAAATTTTGGGATTTTCGAAATTTCCGAAATTCCAAATTTTTGGAAATTCGAAAATCCCAAAATTCGGACATTCGAAAAGCAAAAATTCGGAAATTCGGATAACTGAAAATAAGAATGAAAATCCTAAAATATGAAAATCTGAAATAGTAACAAACTAATAATAGCTTATTTGTTATTATTAGATATTTCCGAATTAACAAATTTTTCAAAATGCGTTAAACTATTTCATAACTGTAAACTATTTGCACATGTCTGCACCAAACATGGCACATACAAGCGAATGTGAGACACACCTCGCCACCGGGGTTGGTGTGGCATTTAAGGGGTTAAAACAGGCAGTGAGGAGGTGACATTAAACGCCTCTGCCTCCTCACCGTCTGTCAAACGCCTCTGAAAAGCCATCAGAATGTGGATCACTTTTCATAGGATGCTAAAATTTGCAGGCACATCTAAAAATGTAGCCTAATAGACCAAAATGCCACCAAAGAGAAGTTCTTTGTTGGGGTTTCCATACACATTAATTATAGTGTACCTTTAAAGTGGAGCTCCACCCAAAAAGGGGAATCTCTGCTTGTTTGCTGTCAAAACCAGGTGCCTGCTCCCACTTCTGGATAAGATTGCTGCAATCGTTGTGCGGCGATCTACGAAATTTCCGATTCTTTTTTTTTTTTTTTTTTTTTTTTACAGACTGGAACTTCGCTTTAAATAAAAACGGTTCCAAACTCATCTGGCACAAAAAGTGTGAACCGTCGGAGTGCTGGCTTAGTTCAGCAAAGTTAAGCTCTTCAACACAATAGATACTGATTTCAATAAAAGACCGATACAAAGAATCACTTCAAGCTTCCCCAGATTGCTGTCATTATGTTTCCAAGACGCTCCAAAAAAAAAAATCAAAAAAAAAAAAATCAAAAAAAAACCTTCCCTCTGTGATTTATCGCAAAGAAAACACTCAGCCCTGTGGATGCCAGAAAAACGGGAAATTAAAGCTGAACTCCGGGCAGATAGAAAAGACGCTAATTCATGCAGCTCTGTAATCGCCACTGCATTATTAAATGCATTATTTAACCGCTTAGTGACCGCCTGCCGTAGATTTACTGTGGCGGGGCGACCACCCTGCACCAGATCACGTAGCTGGTACGTGAACTGACACTTCCAGGTCTGGTGCACGCCCCCCCGGGAGACCCGCTCCTTCTGTGATTGGACACACCGGGAGCCAATCTGCGGGTCCGACAGATGCGATGTCCGCCGGGACCCGCTGATCGTTCAGAAGAAAGGCAGAGCGTATAAACAAAGCAGATTGCTGTTCTGCGAGAGGGGAAACATGCTGATCCTGCGTTCCTGCTAAGCAGGAACACGGATTTTTACATTCCTCCTGTCGACGCACCTCCCCCACATTTAGAGCCCTTTCACACTGTGCCCCCTAGGGCGTCAGCGGTAAAGCGGTGATATTTTTAGTGCCGCTTTACCGTTGTTTTAGCGACGATATTCTGCCGCTAGTGGGGTGGTTTTAACCCACCCCCCGCTAGTGGCCGAAAAGGGGTTAAATCTGCCTGCAAAATGCCACCGCAGCAACCCCCAAACATTATTTAATTTTAGCAGAGACCCTAGGGCAGTGATGGCGAACCTTGGCACCCCAGATGTTTTGGAACTACATGTCCCATGATGCTCAGGCACTCTGCAGTGTAGTGGAGCATCATGGGAAATGTAGTTCCAAAACATCTGGGGTGCCAAGGTTCGCCATCACTGCCCTAGGGAATAAAATGGTGGTTGTTGCAGCTTTTTATATCACATGGCATTTGTGCAGCAATTTTTCAAAGATGATGTTACGCTGAGTAAAAAACTGCGCAAAAATTGCGCAAAAATTGCGCACACTCGTGGAATGGCCCCAAACTTCGGTACTTAATCCCCATAGGCAACACTTTACAAAAAAAAAAAAAAACTTTTTTTTTTTTACAGGTTACCTGTTTAGAGTTAGAGAGGTGGTCTTGGGCTAGAATGATTGCTCTCGCTCTATCGCGATACCTCACATGTATGGTTTGAATGCCGTTTACGTATGTGGGACGTACCTATGTGTTCACTTCTGCATTGTTTTTATTATTGTTTATTTCACTTGAATTTTTTTATTTATTTATTTTTATTTTTTTATACTTTTCCTTAAAAAAAAAAAAAAAAGTCATCCATAATGTCTAGACTCCCACATGATCTGTTGGTCCACCACCCAACTCTTCCACTCCGTTATTAGGCCTGGACTTTTTAGTGCTGTTCCCAGTGGCTTTTTTTTTCCTGCTTTTAATCACCCCTGCATGTTAGCCTATGTGTCCATGCATGCATAGAGAAGTGAGGGCGTTCAGAGGCAGAAAAAAAAAAAAAAAACGCTGCCAGGCGCAGAGGCGTTTTGGCCGAAAAAGCGTTTGATGCTTGTAAACACATTTGAATGCACATTAACGTTAGGCGCGCGTTAATTCATTTCAATGGCCGGAATAAATGATTATTCCGGCCAATGAAATGGGTTAACGCCCAAGCACTTGATGCATCTAAATGCATTACACACGTTTACAAGCATCAAGTGTTTATCATTTCTTATATTAAATACACTCGGCCTATATATTTCTTCACCGCCTCCGATAAAATGATATACGGGGGTCTCTGTATTCACATCGCACGATCCCATACATTACACAGACAACGGTTTTCACTCCCTGATGGCTACTGGAGAATACCGTTTACATTAAGGCTGTTTACGACACCTCTGACCTTCTGCTGTATGTTAGCGTCACGCCAGACATTAAATAAACCAGCGCTGCACTTAATAAATAAGCGGAGATCTGCAGTCGGGGCGGATCATTTATAACTCCGAGTGTGACACGCATGTTATTTTAAAGGGGAGAAAATCCAGAAAATAATAAACATTAAGATTAATAAATACTTAATAAATCACCCGTCCTTGGACACAAGTCAAAGTACATATAGGAAACAGGGAAACACGATCTGGGTCTTATTGATGAAAAGCATGTGAGCCTATGCCATTTCTTTTACTGCAGAACAGAAGAGAAAGGCAAAGATCTGATTGGTTGTCATAGGCAAACCCACTATTGTTATATAGTTGTAGCGCACTCCTTAAGAAACGGCCCATGATGTGCAGATTCCTTCCTCAAATTTAGTGCCAACACAGCATTCCTTTCTCTCTCTTTATCTGGCTCAACAACAGTGGTAGGCAGTGTTCGTCAAACTTTCGGACCTCACAGACCACTAAACTCACAATTTTGAATTCCCTTGGACCACTAACATGAACTTTACATGCCTTATCCACAAAATGCTCCATCTCTCTGCCCCCCTCCCCCTGGATCACACTGCTGCCTTATATACTGTACATAATGGTCTGGCTCTTCGCCCCCTCCCCCTGGATAACACTACTGCCTTTTACACACAATGCTCTGGCTCGCTGCCCCCTGGATCACACTGCTGCCATATATATATATATAATATGCTCTGGCTCTCTGCCTCCCTCCCCCTAGATCACACAGCTGCTTTAACAATGCTAAAGCTCTTTGCACCCTCCTCCTGGATCATACTGCTGCCTTTTACACACAATGCTCTGGCTCTCCCCCTGGATCACACTGCTGCCTTTTACACACAATGCTCGGGCTCTCTGCCCCCCTCCCCCTGGATCACACTGCTGCCTTATATACGCAATGCTCTGGCTATCTGCCCCCCTCCCTCTGGATCACACTGCTGCCTTATACACACAATGGTCCAGCTCTCTACCCCTCTCCAACTGGATCCCACTGCTGCCTTATACACACAATGCTCTGGCTCTCTGCCCACCTCCCCCTGGATCACATTGCTGGCTTATACACACACACACACAATGCTCTGGCTCTCTGGCCCCCTCCCCCTGGATCACACTGCTGCCTTATACACGCAATGCTCTGGCTATCTGTCCCCCTCCCCCTGGATCACACTGCTGTCTTATACACACAATGCTCCAGCTCTCTGTCCCTCTCCCCCAGGATCACACTGCTGCCTTTTACACATGATGCTCTGGCTCTCTACCCCCCCCCCCCCCAGATCACATTGCTGCCTTATGCACACAATGCTCTGGCTGTCTGCCTCCCTCTCCCTGGATCATATTGCTGGCTTACAAACACACACACAATGCTCCGGATCTTTGCCCCCTCCCCCTGGATCACAACGCTGTCTTATACACACAATGCTCTGGCTCTCTGCTCCCCTCTCCCTGGATCACACTGCTGCCTTATAAACACAATTAGGGATGAGCTTCGTGTTCGAGTCGAACGTACGTTCGACTCGAACATTGGCTGTTCGGCCGTTCGGCGAATTCCAAACGTTTGGGCCGTTCGCGTCAAAATTTGAGTGACGCGCTCGCGGACCACAATGCACTGCGGTGGCGCAGTGCATTGCTGCCCCATGATTGGCCAAGCATGCACTGTGACCCCGCATGCTTGGCCAATCGCAGCGCCGGCAGCGAGGAGAGCCATGATTGGCCACAGGCATCCTGCCTGTGGCCAATCATAGCTCAGGCTGTGTAGTGCACGCCCCACACTATATAAGGCCGCCTTTGAGGCGGCCTCGTGTAGTGTGTTACTTAGCATCTGAAGCAGTGGGTGTTCTGTGTACCTTCAACACAGTACACACCGATCGTTTTTGGCTGATTTCCTATCTTGCTGCTGTGTAGTGGTTGTTGTCTGTGCCCTGACTGCAGTATACACCACTATATTCACCTCACCTATATAGCTAGTGATCTAGCTTTAACCACTTAACAACTGCCCATTGCCGATTAACGGCTTCAGGGGGGTTGTTTAACTCTGAGAGGCCGTTAATTAATGGCCTCCCAGAATTCTGCTCTCGCGTGCCCCGAGGTGTGCGCACTCGAGAGCATCCGTGACCGCCGGGTCGCATCACGGATCACGGTAAACGGCCGCTCATAGCGGCCGTTTACCACGTGATTGCTCCGTCAAATGACGGAGTGATCACTTGGAAACAAACCGGCGTCATGTTATGACACCTGTTCCTCCCTCCCCTCTCTGTACCGATCGGTACAGCGGAGGGGAAAGAGATCGGTGTCAGCAGCGATGTGGGCTGCATCTGCAGTGCCCACATCGCTGCTCACCGAATTTAACCCCTCAATTCCCTGCCAATACTCTGCAATACCAGTGCATACTCTGCAGTACCCTGCCATTACTCTGCAGTACCCCGCCATTACTCTGCAGTGCAGTACCCTGCCATTACTCTGCAGTGCAGTACCCTGCCATTACTCTGCAGTACCCCCCATTACTCTGCAGTACCCGCCATTACTCTGCAGTACCCGCCATTACTCTGCAGTACCCGCCATTACTCTGCAGTACCCGCCATTACTCTGCAGTACCCCCAATACTCTGCAGTACCCCCAATACTCTGCAGTACCCTGCCATTACTCTGCAGTGCAGTACCCTGCCATTACTCTGCAGTAACCCCCATTACTCTGCAGTACCCCCCAATACTCTGCAGTACCCGTCATTACTCTGCAGTACCCGTCATTACTCTGCAGTACCCCCCAATACTCTGCAGTACCCCCCAATACTCTGCAGTACCCTGCCATTACTCTGCAGTACCTGCCATTACTCTGCAGTACCCGCCATTACTCTGCAGTAACCCCCATTACTCTGCAGTACCCCCCAATACTCTGCAGTACCCGTCATTACTCTGCAGTACCCGTCATTACTCTGCAGTATCCCCCCAATACTCTGCAGTACCCTGCCATTACTCTGCAGTACCCGCCATTACTCTGCAGTACCCGCCATTACTCTGCAGTACCCGCCATTACTCTGCAGTACCCGCCATTACTCTGCAGTACCCCCAATACTCTGCAGTACCCCCAATACTCTGCAGTACCCCCAATACTCTGCAGTACCCCCAATACTCTGCAGTACCCCCAATACTCTGCAGTACCCTGCCATTACTCTGCAGTGCAGTACCCTGCCATTACTCTGCAGTAACCCCCAATACTCTGCAGTACCCCCCAATACTCTGCAGTACCCCCCAATACTCTGCAGTACCCCCCAATACTCTGCAGTACCCGTCATTACTCTGCAGTACCCCCCAATACTCTGCAGTACCCTGCCATTACTCTGCAGTACCCGCCATTACTCTGCAGTACCCGCCATTACTCTGCAGTACCCGCCATTACTCTGCAGTACCCGCCATTACTCTGCAGTACCCCCAATACTCTGCAGTACCCCCAATACTCTGCAGTACCCCCAATACTCTGCAGTACCCCCAATACTCTGCAGTACCCCCAATACTCTGCAGTACCCTGCCATTACTCTGTAGTACCCCCCAATACTCTGCAGTACCCCGCTATTACTCTGTAGTACCCCGCCAATACTCTGTAATACCCTGCCATAAATTGCCATACCCAGCCATACTCAGAGATACCCAGCCATACTCTGTGATACCCTGAAATACCCAGCCATAGACGCCCCCCACCCCTCACCGCCCTCCGGTGCTTCTACCAACTCGCCAGTACGATCAAAGCCAGAATCTTTTTTTTATTTTTTATTTCAGGCTTCCCAGCCTAGAGGTGAGATGTGGGGTCATATTGACCCCCCCCAGATTTCACTGTAAAGAGGACCTGTCACCCCATATTCCTATTACAAGGGATGTTTACATTTCTTGTAATAGGAATAAAAGTGATCAAAAATATATTTTTGGGGAAAAAAATGTCAAACTAAAATAAATAAAGTAAAATGAACAATAAAAAAATAAAATAAAAATTAAAGCGCCCATGTCCCCATGTGCTCGCATGTGCCACACATGTGAGGTATCGCCGAGAATGTTAGAGCGAGAGCAATAATTCTAGTCCTAGACCTCCTCTGCAACTCAAAACATGTAACCAGTAAAAAAAAAATTAAAGCGTCGCCTATGGGGATTTTTTAAGTAGCGACGTTTGGCGCCATTCCACGGGCATGTGCAATTTTGAAGAGTGACATGTTTGATATCTATTTACTCAGCATAACTTCATCTTTCACTTTATGCAAACATTGGGCTAACAAGTGGTTAATAATAGAGCTTGCAGTCAGTAGTGTTAGGAGATAGTGCGTGCTGTCTGCGTGCTCTGTACCCAGTACATACCGCTATAATATAGGGCAGGCCCCTACTTTCAAACATCCAACTTACAAACATCTCCTACTTGCAAACGCAAGGAGACAGCAGCAAGTGAGATGAAAAAAGATGGACGACAAAACAAATTATACAGGGGTGATAACCCTTCCCTATGTTTTCCAAAAAGCTTAAAAATAGTTTTTTTGAATGGACCTACACTTTAAAAATGTACCGGTTGAAAATGACAAACAGATTCAACTTAACACAACAAACCTACACAGTCCCTGTCTTGTTTGCACCGCCTGTATACTGCTGTTCTGAGTATATAGGGCCTGGGGGCCACACGCATTTCCTTTTTTTAATATGGGTACGGGGTTCCCCTTAATATGCGTACAAGACCCAAATAGGCTGGTAATGGGCAGGGAGGGCTACCCATGCCATGTTTCTCAATGATTTTCAACCATATTGCAGGAACCAGATATAACATTAAAACCGCAAGCAGTTTTAAATGGTGTTATTTCCGTTTAATGTCATTTTGTGCAGGGACTGTTCTAAACACGGGAAACACGTGGCACTTCACAGGCATACTACAGACACCCCGCAGGCACCATATTTAAAGGAATATTTCACTTTTTTTTTTTCACTTTAATCGTCATTAAAATCAGTGCTCCCGCCAAAACGGCCGTTTTTAAAACTTTTTTTTGCAGTGACCCATGTCCCCTGAGGCAGGAGGCAGGTCGCCAAACCCTTTTTAGGACACTATCTTGCATATTAGCCGTTAAAATTAGCACTTTCCAATTCGAACGTTCGAGTCCTATAGACTTCAATGGGGGAACGCGGGGGTCTTTCGCAAGTTCTGGTGCGAACCGAACCGGGGGGTGTTCGGCTCATCCCTACACACAATGCTCTGGCTTTCTGCCCCCCACACACTCTGCATCACACTGCTGCCTTACACAGACACAGACTCATCATTGGATCGCATCTCCTTATCCAGCCATGTGCTCTATCTCCGTGCTCCCTCCCAAAGTCTGATTGGTGCTGCCATTGGAAGTCCCCTCCTTCACCTCCCACTCTCTACATTACTCCCGGCGCCTCCCTCTGAGTACACAGGAGCCGGAACTACAGAGGAGACATTGGGTATCAATGCGCGCTGACAGTATTGACTGTCAACACACACTGAGAACAACAATGGGCGGTATACATCTGAGAAAAACATTGGGCAGTATGCATCTACCACAGTGTTGATTTGCGGTTAGAACCCCTGGAGACCACCAAAAGTTCCCCGTGGACAATCAGAGATCCATGGATCACTGGTTGGCGAACCCTGGTCTAGGGGATGTTTTTATGTTTTTTTTATTAATGCAGACTGAATTTGGATGGGGTGAGTGGGATCATGGGATACCCAAAAAGGACACTGAGTTTCTAGAGGACACTTCTCTTCCCACTGATACCTCACTGGGTCACAAGACAGGTAAAGCAGATAAGAGAAGTCCCGGATGATTCACCACTGACTGAATAAAGACTAGAGCCTTTGTGGGAGGGACAGAGATTGGTCACTAGGGGTCTGAATTTTTGTCAGTACTCAATACCACAGGATAATCAGTTGCCTAATATCCACTGAGCACTCTTCAGTGAGGGAGAAATAACAATACCACAGGACAGCTGGAGACGCTTCTCCATCTTCCATTGGGCACTCTTCAGACCAGAACCAAAGACCTGGCTTGAAATAGGCTTCTCAGCTATGCTAGAGCCGGGGCCACGATGACCCCCAAACAGCGTTCCAGTGGACTGCCCCGGGGGGGGGGGGGGGGCAGAGGGCTCCTCCTGCTGGACTGGACCCAGAACCAACTCAACTCCTGCTCCAAGCCTCAGGCTATTTATGGGCTCTCCAACCACCTACTAGGCACACCTCCTGAGGGATTGGCTGGGTCCCCATAAATATTCGGGCTACCCTCTTGCCTTCTTGCCCCCCCCCCCCGCACTATAATTCCAGAACCCTCTAGAATCGCAGGGGAAAATAAATCTGACCAACCAGCAGCCTGTGAAGCACTGAGCAGGATAAAATAATCAACCACCGCTCCACTGGCTACAGAGGAACCAAGCTAAATTTGCCTAACATCCTAAACCCTAACTAGGTGGGTGCATAAATAGTCAAATGTTAGTGGTTAGTATTTCTGCCTTGTAGCACTGGAGTTCCTGGTTGAAAAGCTAGCCAGGGTGAATTCTACATTTGTTCTCTCTGTGCTTGCTTCCTTCAAGTAGGCTGGCTTCTCTCCCACATGCCAAAGACATGCTGGTAGGTTAATTGGCTCCAGTCCTTTCTGGCCTTAGTATGTGTATGTATGTATGGGAGATAGGGACCTTAGATTGTAAGTCCCTTGAGGATAGGGGAGGATGTGAATGTCAATGGTTGGCGTTATATACATGTCTGTAATAAATAAATGATTGGTGAAAAACAGCGACCTTTGAAGGGTGGATTATGCCCCTTGCATACATTTTTTCGGTTTATTATAATTTATGACTGTAGTGCTCCTTTATTATCAGGAGTGCGGTTATCATGCGCGGAATTTAATAAGTGTTTAAACAAGAGGCTTAAATCATCCTACAACAATGGCAGAAAACGAAATGTTAGATAATTATTATATAATATTCAAGGTCAGCAAGTAGTTGCTAGGCAAAGTTACCGACAGAGCCGGAGGTGATCCATCCACATGCTCAGGAAATATCAGCGGTAATTATTTTGCGTGCAACCGAGAGACGAGATCCACACAAAATGTTATAAATATTCACAAGCTCCAGTTTTCTCTAATTAAGGCAGCGTTGATGCTTTGGTGAATTGTGAAATTGTAATAAGTGGCATTCCCCAATGGCTTTAAACTGTCATTTTACTCAGTTTACCGAGGGTAAGTATGCAAAAGAAAAATATAAAATGGAATCACATTTCAGATAGCAAATGTCTAGAACAGTGGTCTCCAAACTGTGGCTCTTTGCTTTCATCCGGTCCTTGGGGCGATATTCCTCACACTGACACCAACAATCGGGCACCATTCCTCACACTGACACCAACAATCGGACACTATTCCTCACACTGACGCCGATCGGGCACTATTCCTCACACTGACGCCGATCGGCACTATTCCTCACACTGACGCCGATCGGCACTATTCCTCACACTGACGCCGATCGGCACTATACCTCACACTGACGCCGACCGGGCACTATTCCTCTCACTGACGCCGACCGGGCACTATTCCTCACACTGACGCCGACCAGGCACTATTCCTCACACTGACGCCGATCGGGCACTATTCCTCACACTGACGCCGATCGGGCACTATTCCTCACACTGACACCAACAATATGGCATTATTCCTCACAGTGGCACCAACGAACAGGCACTATTCTTCACACTGACGCTGATCAGGCACTATTCCTCACACTGACACCAACAATCTGGCACTATTCCTCACACTGCCACCAAAGATCGGGCACTATTCCTCACACCGACACCAACAATCGGGCACTAGTCCAAACACTGACACCAAAGATCGGGCACTATTTCAATCACACTGACACCAACGAAAAGGGCACTAGTTCTCCCACTGACACCAACCTTGGGGCACTATTCCCCCCACTGACACCATCGATGGTAGACTATTATTCTCATTGACACCAACGATGGTACACTCTTCTTTCTACTGACACCAAGGGCGAGATTTACTGGAGAGTGCAAAATCTGGTGCAGTTCTGCATAGAAACCAATCAGCTTCCAGGTTTTATTATCAAAACTTAATCAAACAAGCTGAAGTTAGAAGCTAATTGGCTTCTGTGCACAGCTGCACAAGAACCTGAGTGATGCAGTTTTAGTAAATCAAGGCTGGGTTCACACTGAAGCACGAGTCCATGTGTGAACCGGCTCCATAGACAGCCAGTCACAATCTCCTGACATGTGAATTGGATGCGGGGGAAACCCACATCCAATTGGGAATAGTGTGAACCCAGCCTAAAGGATGGTACATTATTCCGCTCACTAACACCAGCGACGGGGCACTATTCCTCCTACTGACACCAACAATAGGGCATTATGCTTTACACTGACACAACGTTAAAACACTATTCCTACCACTGATACTAACCATGGGGCCCTGTTTCCCTAACTGACACCAACAATAGGGCACTATTCTTCCCATTGACACTACTACTTCCACTGACACCAACGATGGGGTACCATCTCTACTATTGACATCAAAGATGGGGTACTATGGATCCCAATGACACTAACAATGGAAAGCTATTCCTCCCACTGACACCAAGGATGGGGCACTATTCCTCCCACTGACACCAACGATGGTGCACTATTCCGCCCACTGACACCAACGATGGTGCACTATTCCTCCCACTGACACCAACGATGGTGCACTATTCCTCCCACTGACACCAACGATGGTGCACTATTCCTCCCAATGACACCAATGATGGGGCACTATTCCTCTCACTGATGCCAACAATGGTGCATTATTACTTCCAATGACACCTACAATGAGGCACTATTATTCCTTCTAATACTAAAGAGAGGGCATGGTTTACTCCCACTGACACCAGTGCATTTTCTACTTCTATTGGCCAATCCAGCCCTTCTAAATTTTAAAGAGCAGTAAACTGGCCCTTTTTTTTTTAGAAAGTTTGGAGGCTCCTGGTCTATAAGGATGAAACCTCTGATTGGAGAAACGAAAAAACTTTAAAGCTTTGTACCTTGAGCCCATTGTCTTACAGCTAGTTTAGGGCAAAGGTCAACTTGGATGCTGTTGGTATTGACTTTAACATTGCCAAATGTTACTGGCAGCTTCAGTGGTTCAGCTTGGAGGCCTTTTATGGAAATGAGCACCTTCTGCTTGTTTGTAAAACAGATGAACATGTTCAGAAATAGTTCCGCCAACAAGATACATAGTACCACCATACTCACCAGACTCTCCGACATATTGGAGGATTCTTCATATACACCGAGCAGCTTTTCCCAATCTTTTTAAAATAAAGGAACCCTTGGAAAGTCTCAAGGAACCCCTGATAATTAATATATGTGCCACTCACAGTTTATTAGCATGAAGAGTAGGTTGGAGCACGGTGTTAGTTATCGATTAACGCAGAGCATTTGGAATGGAGACATGCATAAAAGCCTGAAGAAGGGATCTAAGTTATGCCAAAAGCTTGCATCTTTATTACCTTAAGTTACATGAGAATACATAAAAAAGGAATAAGTAATGTAGCATATTTTGCATATCTGGCTTACTCTCTATGGCTTTCATGTTCAGAAATAATAATATAATAATAAAGACCGGAAAAAAAGCATGAACAGTAACATTTTTTAGTGTTTCTTGCATTGATGGTCAGTGAAGGGCCCCCTTATATTGGTTGTCATTGGGAGAAGGTCCACCATTCATTGGTGGGGAGTGAGAAAAACGTCCTTTGCATGGGTACTCCTTACACTGGTGGTCAATGGGAAGAATGTTCCCCTACACTGGTGCCAAGTGGGAAGAAGGGCCCTAAAATAATGTAGATAGTCAATGGGAAGAAGGTCCCTAACATAGATGGTCAATGGGAAGAATGTTCCTTACATTGGTGCTCAGTTGGAAGAAGGACCTCAACATAGATGGTCAATGGGAAGAATGTTCCCTACTTTAGTGTCCAGTGAGAAGAAGGACCCCAACATAGATGGTAAATGGAAAGAATGTTCCTTACTTTAGTGTCCAGTGAGAAGAAGGACCCCAATATAGATGGTCAATGGGAAGAATGTTCCTTACTTTAGTGTCCAGTGAGAAGAAGGACCCCAACATAGCTGGCCAATGGGAAGAATGTTCCTTACTTTAGTGTCCAGTGAGAAGAAGGACCTTACCATAGCTGGTCAATGGGAAGAATGCTTCTTACATTCATGGTCAATGAGAGGAATGCTTTTTAATTTAGTGCTCAGTGGAAAGAAGGACCCTAACATAGATGGTTAATGGGAAGAATGCTCCCTACTTTGGGGGGTCAGTGGCTAGAATGTTCTTTACATTGGTGGTCAGATGAAAGAAGGACCCCAACACAGATGGTCAATGGGAAGAATGCTCCTTACATTAATGCTCAGTGGGAAGGACCACCCTAAAATAGCTGATTAACTGGAAGAATGCTTCTTACATTGGTGGTCAGTAAGAAGAATGTTCCTTACATCGGTGCTCATTTGGAAGAAGGATCTAAACATAGTTGGCCGATGGGAAGAATAATCCTTACATTGGTGGTCAGACGGAAGAAGGATCTTAACAAAGCTAGTCAATAAGAAGAATGCTCCTTACATAGGTGGTCAGTCAGAAGAAAGTGCCTTACATTGATGCTCAGTGTAAGAAAGGGCCCCAACAGATGGTCAATGGGAAGAATAATCCTTACATTGGTGGAATGGGAAGAATGTTCCTTACATTGGTAGTCAGTGGGAATTACATTGTTGAGGTCATTGTGACCTCATGGCATAGCCATTAGTAGTTAGTTACAATTACCGGACTTGTTCTGAACTGTTCATGGATGGTTCGCTATTGACCAGCTTCTCCTGAAGCTTCATTAAAGCTAAAGAAAAAGCTGTTCAGATGAGTAGCAAATTGTCCTTCAAGGTTACAGAAAAAGTTAAGCTGAAGGTGGCCAACCACTTCTAGCTGTCCATAGGTCATATATAGAGATGGGTACCTTTAGAACTCTCTCATTTATTCTATGTCCTGTTTTCTAGATTTATCTTGCCAAAAACTTCAGATAATTAAACCAAAGAAAAAAACATTTTTACATTGCAGCTTACCAGTCCTTAGCTGTGGTGGCTGCATTGTGCCATTTTTCCAGGAAAAGAGAATTTTCTCGCAAGTACAAAATATTCCCATTGATCCCTCCAGAAATATAGTGTCCTTGTCACTTCCTGTAAACTACGAATCTATCATTACCCATGTAATGGAGATGAACAAAAAAGCAGACATATAAGCAATCCAGCTTGAGGACCAGCCAAGCCTCCATTCATAGATGCAGTGGAGGAGTGAGCGTAGCCACCCACGGACAGGAACTGCGTTAATTACCAGGTGAAATAAAAGAGAAAGAAGCCTGAAAGAACCAAGCTAATGTCGCCACATCTAAGGAATTTATTTTTCTTTTTAAATAACTACTGTTTAAGCTCTGATGAAGGGAGTCCCCTAAAAACCCCTGAACCGTGTTGGAATTTTAACGAATGCCTTGAACAATAAATTATAGCCGGACTTTACCACTTCTTTGTATTCTTCTCTATCTCTATAAGTTGACCACAAATTTTTGGCAGATTAAGTAAGATTCGTATAATTTAGATCAGCTGCCTGTAGTTCTGCTTCAACAATTATCTGGGAAATATAAAAAGGAAAATCCAACTTACAATTCCAAAAGGTCACCTTTGCCGGTCCAATGTGAATATCCAAGTTCTCTCAAGTTATCCCCTCGGATGAGAAGTGGGGGGGTTACAGGTACATTCTTGAGGTCCGTAGGCTTCCTGGAAGTAACAATAAAGAAAATAAACACCCCGGGCATGTGCAATGGAACCAATTAAAAAAAAAAAAAAAAAGACAATTGCCGTACAATAAGATTATTTAAATGAAGGCAACAGAGGACCAGCCTGCGATTCATACATATGCATCAGCCTCATTTGCATGTAGGCCTCATTAACCGGCTTTAATTGGCGCTATCTTTTTCCAAGGACATGGCGTTTCGGCGGCAGTTTAGAGGTAGGGACAGGCCGGGGGCACCGTGCCGGCTTTGTATTACCGCGCATACACAAGAACACAGGCATAATTGATATTGAAATTCAATGAATCGGTTAATTGCAGAGAGCTTCGTTTACCTCGGAACATTTTGTTATTTTTCTTTTTACATTCATTAGCGGTCAAAATGGGCACGAAATTTACACAATGTTCACTGTGATGTATCCCTCACTCATCATCTGCCGGGCACAGAGGGTGAAGAAGAAGCTAATTGCCGGCCGGATAATTTAATTAACTGAACGGGGACCGGTGGAAATAACATCAGGTATATGTTTTAATGTTTAAGTGCATCATGCTAAATGATGTGTAAAAAGGAGTTCTAAAAGTGGCTTTAAGCCTCCGAAATAAAAAATGAACAAAGCATATCCTTCTATAATGTGTACTTACCTCAATTCAATGCACTGAGGGTGATTTCTGTCTGCTCTCTCATTCCTCTGCTATCTGCATGAGTCACTCCTGACAGTCTATACCAGGGGTCTCCAAACTTTTAAACAAAGGGCCAGTTTACTGTACAATGACTTTACTGGAGGGGCAGAATGTGACTGGTGGGTGTAGAAAACGCCAAAAAAAAGAGTCAGTTGAGTAAACAATGCCCCTCCTTGGTATCAGTGAAAAAGAACAGTATCCCAATGTTGGTGTCAGATGGAGGAATGGTGCCCCACCATTGGTCTCAGTGGGAGGAATGGTGCCCCACCATTGGTCTCAGTGGGAGGAATGGTGCCCCACCATTGGTCTCAGTGGGAGGAATGGTGCCCCACCATTGGTCTCAGTGGGAGGAATGGTGCCCCACCACTGGTGATAGTGGGGAGGAATGGTGTCCCATCACTGGTGACAGATAAAGGGCCACATAAAGGCAAGCAAAAAGCCACATTTGGTCCCCGGGCCACAGTTTGGAGGTTACTGGTCTACACCGACACCAGACAATCCCGAAAGACAGACCCCCATCTCCTCTCCAGCACACAGCAGGTTATGCACAGCCTCAGCTGTGCATGTTTCCCTTTAAAACTGTGCAGAGAGGGGTTGTGTCCACGCCTTCCACTCAGGTCTCAGATTACACTAAGGTCTCAGCTCTATGCTGTGCAGTGTGTGACATCAGATCCCCACCCTCTGCCTTCTGAAGCTTAGGAATAATGTATAATATGTGTGCTTTAGAAGGTTGCAGAGGAGAGATAGATAGACAGGTAGAACCTATGTAGGAGGATTTGCTTCATCTATGTGCATCTCCTGAGGCCAGTCACAGAAGGGTTTACAATAACTTTAAGGCTCCTATAAGGTTCTGTGTGGTACAATCCTGCAGGGTTGCTGATGAGGGGGTACAGGCAGCACACCTTTACTGGTCCTGGGCCCCCCCCCCCCCCGCTGACCCAATGGGGCATGAGCCTAGTAAAGGAGTGCTGCCTGTGCCACCCTTCACCCGCATCAGTAGTCCTTGTCATGGCTTTCCTCCCACCATGACCTGGGAAGGGCCCGACTGAGAGCGCAAGGCACAACGTGGGACATTTTGGACAATTTCATGCTCTCAACTTTGTGGGAACAGTTTGGGGAAGGCCCTTTCCTGTTCCAACATGACTGTGCACCAGTGCACAAAGCAAGGTCCATAAAGACATGGATGAGCGAGTTTGGGGTGGAGGAACTTGACTGGTCTTCACAGAGTCCTGACCTCAACCAGATAGAACACCTTTGTGATAAATTCGAGCGGAGACTGCGAGCCAGGCCTTCTAGTCCAATTTATCAGTGCCTGACCTCACAAATGCTCTTCTGGAAGAATGGTCAAACATTCCCATAGACACACTCCTAAACCTTGTGAACGGCCTTCCCAGAAGAGTTGAAGCTGTTATAGCTGCAAAGGGTTCAATATTGAACTCTACAGATGAAGACTGGGATGCCATTAAATTTCATGTGCGTGTAAAGGCAGGCGTCCCAATACTTTTGGTAATATAGTGTTCATCCCGAACGTGGAGATTCTGTATTCGAGGTTTATAGCTCTGTTCACATATGACTCCGTACACTACTACTCGGATGTGGGTACAACCACTGGGTATTTCAGGGTGCTGGCAGTGGTTTGCAAGCACCACCGGTGCCAAAATGCACCATTTTACTTACGCTCAAAAAGCGCCTGTGTGCATGAGGCCTAAAATACAGGTTCACCTTAAATCGGCCCCTAAGCGTAGACTGCGGCTTCCACTATGTAATGGCAGCAGTTTAGATGAGAAGCAGGCCAGGCAGCACTTAATGAGGTAATGCGGTCACTGCCTCGTATTACAGAAAGTATGTAACTATTTAGTGACTGTAATAGTCTGTACAATGGGTATCTCCCAAAGCAACCAATCAGATTAAAGCTATAATTTTTTTCTGTCTCAGAGCAGAATATGAAGACTTGAAACTGATTAGTCGATACAGGACTGGCAACAGGATCCTTCCCAATCTGCTCAACATGAACTGGGAGAAGGCGTCCAGGCAGACAGGAATAGTAAGGCTTCATGTAGACTGGTCTACATTTACCTCGCTCGTGGGAAAACCTAAATTCATGGCAAAAATGTGTGGCTTCGCCGCATTTTGCTTTTTCCCGCAGCCGCCGGTCAGTAGCAGTAGATCTGCTTTTTTCACCACATTTACCAGGGTGAAGTCACACAGCAGCCTCGTCACCCTGGAGGACAGGGTAGTCTTTAATGGGCAAAGTATCTTGGATGAAGGTAGTCCTTCATGTTATTTTATATGGACTTTAAAGAATATGTAAAGATATTTCATATTCTTAATATGTGGCTGCTGTACCATGTACTTGTATGAGAACGTCTCCTGTTCTCTGTGTATTCCTTCATTTGTATGTTCCCACCAGTCCCTCTGCTTTCCCATTTAAAAACTGACCACATTAAAGAGGAGGGCCGGTTATACAAAAAAAAAAAAAAAAGTCAGCAGCTGCAAACACTGCAGCTGCTGACTTAATCAACACACTCACCTGTCCAGGGTGCCCGCGATGTCGGCCGCCCGAGGCCGACCCGTCCCTCGGCTCTCGGGTCCCGGTGCCGCCATTCCTTGTAAGGGAAACAGGCAGTGGAGTCTTACGGCTTCACTGCCCGTTTCCTACTGCT